>NW_026602456.1:0-17183 GCF_029448725.1 Salvelinus fontinalis | reverse complement strand
AGTGGAACAACACATTCTGTCAGGTGGTGGAACAACACAATCTGTCAGGTGGTGGAACAACACAATCTGTCAGGTGGAACAACACAATCTATCAGGTGGAACAACACAATCTGTCAGGTAGTGGAACAACACAATCTGTCAGGTAGTGGAACAACACAATCTGTCAGGTGGAACAACACAATCTGTCAGGTAGTGGAACAACACAATCTGTCAGGTGGAACAACACAATCTGTCAGGTAGTGGAACAACACAATCTGTCAGGTGGTGGAACAACACAATCTGTCAGGTAGTGGAACAACACAATCTGTCAGGTAGTGGAACAACACAATCTGTCAGGTAGTGGAACAACACAATCTGTCAGGTAGTGGAACAACACAATCTGTCAGGTAGTGGAACAACACAATCTGTCAGGTGGTGGAACAACACAATCTGTCAGGTGGTGGAACAACACAATCTGTCAGGTAGTGGAACAACACAATCTGTCAGGTAGTGGAACAACACAATCTGTCAGGTGGAACAACACAATCTGTCAGGTGGAACAACACAATCTGTCAGGTGGAAAAACACAATCTGTCAGGTAGTGGAACAACACAATCTGTCAGGTGGAACAACACAATCTGTCAGGTGGAACAACACAATCTATCAGGTGGAACAACACAATCTGTCAGGTAGTGGAACAACACAATCTGTCAGGTAGTGGAACAACACAATCTGTCAGGTGGAACAACACAATATGTCAGGTGGTGGAACAACACAATCTGTCAGGTGGTGGAACAACACAATCTGTCAGGTGGTGGAACAACACAATCTGTCAGGTAGTGGAACAACACAATCTGTCAGGTGGAACAACACAATCTGTCAGGTGGAAAAACACAATCTGTCAGGTAGTGGAACAACACAATCTGTCAGGTGGAACAACACAATCTGTCAGGTGGAACAACACAATCTATCAGGTGGAACAACACAATCTGTCAGGTAGTGGAACAACACAATCTGTCAGGTAGTGGAACAACACAATCTGTCAGGTGGAACAACACAATATGTCAGGTGGTGGAACAACACAATCTGTCAGGTAGTGGAACAACACAATCTGTCAGGTAGTGGAACAACACAATCTGTCAGGTAGTGGAACAACACAATCTGTCAGGTGGTGGAACAACACAATCTGTCAGGTAGTGGAACAACACAATCTGTCAGGTAGTGGAACAACACAATCTGTCAGGTAGTGGAACAACACAATCTGTCAGGTGGAACAACACAATCTGTCAGGTGGTGGAACAACACAATCTGTCAGATAGTGGAACAACACAATCTGTCAGGTAGTGGAACAACACAATCTGTCAGGTGGAACAACACAATCTGTCAGGTGGTGGAACAACACAATCTGTCAGGTAGTGGAACAACACAATCTGTCAGGTAGTGGAACAACACAATCTGTCAGGTAGTGGAACAACACAATCTGTCAGGTAGTGGAACAACACAATCTGTCAGGTAGTGGAACAACACAATCTGTCAGGTAGTGGAACAACACAATCTGTCAGGTAGTGGAACAACACAATCTGTCAGGTAGTGGAACAACACAATCTGTCAGGTGGAACAACACAATCTGTCAGGTAGTGGAACAACACAATCTGTCAGGTAGTGGAACAACACAATCTGTCAGGTGGAACAACACAATCTGTCAGGTGGAACAACACAATCTGTCAGGTGGAACAACACAATCTGTCAGGTAGTGGAACAACACAATCTGTCAGGTGGAACAACACAATCTATCAGGTGGAACAACACAATCTGTCAGGTAGTGGAACAACACAATCTGTCAGGTAGTGGAACAACACAATCTGTCAGGTGGAACAACACAATCTGTCAGGTAGTGGAACAACACAATCTGTCAGGTAGTGGAAAAACACAATCTGTCAGGTAGTGGAACAACACAATCTGTCAGGTGGAACAACACAATCTGTCAGGTGGAACAACACAATCTATCAGGTGGAACAACACAATCTGTCAGGTAGTGGAACAACACAATCTGTCAGGTAGTGGAACAACACAATCTGTCAGGTGGAACAACACAATCTGTCAGGTGGTGGAACAACACAATCTGTCAGGTGGTGGAACAACACAATCTGTCAGGTAGTGGAACAACACAATCTGTGAGGTGGTGGAACAACACAATCTGTCAGGTAGTGGAACAACACAATCTGTCAGGTAGTGGAGCAACACAATCTGTCAGGTGGTGGAACAACACAATCTGTCAGGTGGAACAACACAATCTGTCAGGTGGAACAACACAATCTGTCAGGTAGTGGAACAACACAATCTGTCAGGTAGTGGAACAACACAATCTGTCAGGTGGAACAACACAATCTGTCAGGTAGTGGAACAACACAATCTGTCAGGTGGAACAACACAATCTGTCAGGTGGTGGAACAACACAATCTGTCAGGTAGTGGAACAACACAATCTGTCAGGTAGTGGAACAACACAATCTGTCAGGTAGTGGAACAACACAATCTGTCAGGTGGTGGAACAACACAATCTGTCAGGTGGAACAACACAATCTGTCAGGTGGTGGAACAACACAATCTGTCAGGTGGTGGAACAACACAATCTGTCAGGTGGAACAACACAATCTGTCAGGTAGTGGAACAACACAATCTGTCAGGTGGAACAACACAATCTGTCAGGTGGAACAACACAATCTGTCAGGTGGAACAACACAATCTGTCAGGTGGAACAACACAATCTGTCAGGTAGTGGAACAACACAATCTGTCAGGTGGAACAACACAATCTGTCAGGTGGAACAACACAATCTGTCAGGTGGAACAACACAATCTGTCAGGTAGTGGAACAACACAATCTGTCAGGTAGTGGAACAACACAATCTGTCAGGTAGTGGAACAACACAATCTGTCAGGTGGAACAACACAATCTGTCAGGTAGTGGAACAACACAATCTGTCAGGTAGTGGAACAACACAATCTGTCAGGTGGTGGAACAACACAATCTGTCAGGTAGTGGAACAACACAATCTGTCAGGTGGAACAACACAATCTGTCAGGTGGAACAACACAATCTGTCAGGTGGTGGAACAACACAATCTGTCAGATAGTGGAACAACACAATCTGTCAGGTAGTGGAACAACACAATCTGTCAGGTGGAACAACACAATCTGTCAGGTGGTGGAACAACACAATCTGTCAGATAGTGGAACAACACAATCTGTCAGGTAGTGGAACAACACAATCTGTCAGGTGGAACAACACAATCTGTCAGGTGGTGGAACAACACAATCTGTCAGGTAGTGGAACAACACAATCTGTCAGGTAGTGGAACAACACAATCTGTCAGGTAGTGGAACAACACAATCTGTCAGGTAGTGGAACAACACAATCTGTCAGGTAGTGGAACAACACAATCTGTCAGGTAGTGGAACAACACAATCTGTCAGGTAGTGGAACAACACAATCTGTCAGGTGGAACAACACAATCTGTCAGGTAGTGGAACAACACAATCTGTCAGGTAGTGGAACAACACAATCTGTCAGGTAGTGGAACAACACAATCTGTCAGGTAGTGGAACAACACAATCTGTCAGGTGGAACAACACAATCTGTCAGGTAGTGGAACAACACAATCTGTCAGGTGGTGGAACAACACAATCTGTCAGGTGGAACAACACAATCTGTCAGGTAGTGGAACAACACAATCTGTCAGGTGGTGGAACAACACAATCTGTCAGGTAGTGGAACAACACAATCTGTCAGGTAGTGGAACAACACAATCTGTCAGGTAGTGGAACAACACAATCTGTCAGGTAGTGGAACAACACAATATGTCAGGTAGTGGAACAACACAATCTGTCAGGTGGTGGAACAACACAATCTGTCAGGTGGAACAACACAATCTGTCAGGTGGTGGAACAACACAATCTATCAGGTGGAACAACACAATCTGTCAGGTAGTGGAACAACACAATCTGTCAGGTGGAACAACACAATCTGTCAGGTGGTGGAACAACACAATCTGTCAGGTAGTGGAACAACACAATCTGTCAGGTAGTGGAACAACACAATCTGTCAGGTAGTGGAACAACACAATCTGTCAGGTAGTGGAACAACACAATCTGTCAGGTGGTGGAACAACACAATCTGTCAGGTAGTGGAACAACACAATCTGTCAGGTGGAACAACACAATCTGTCAGGTAGTGGAACAACACAATCTGTCAGGTAGTGGAACAACACAATCTGTCAGGTGGTGGAACAACACAGACACATACAGACAACCCAAATCCCCCCCAAAACACGGCGTCAGTTACCAAGAAAGGCGGACGGGGAGACGGTTCCATTGCTACGGGAAACCATGACGCTTATTCCAGTTTCCACGAACGGGACGGAGAAATCGATGACCTCAGAACGCTCCTCATTGATCGTCAGAGAGCCGACGGCCATGACAGCTTTCTTATAGACCACCTTGGAGGGAGGGATGTAGGGAAGGAGAGAGCAAGGAGGAAGAATGGAGCGATGAACGAGGGAGGAGGAAGGAGGAGGGACAAGGGCAGGGAGGAGGGATGTAGTGAAGGGGATAGGGAGGAGGAAGGATGGAGCGATGGACGAGGGAG
Source organism: Salvelinus fontinalis (assembly GCF_029448725.1). NCBI lineage: Eukaryota > Metazoa > Chordata > Actinopteri > Salmoniformes > Salmonidae > Salvelinus > Salvelinus fontinalis. Next base: position 12,558 of record NW_026602456.1, on the reverse strand, counting down.
GAGGGAGGAGGAAGGATGGAGCGATGGACGAGGGAGGAGGGAGGAGGGAGGAGGAAGGAGGAGGGACGAGGGCAGGGAGGAGGGATGTAGGGAAGGGGAGAGGGAGGAGGAAGGGTGGAGCAATGGACAAGAGAGGAGGGGGGAGGAAGGATGGAGCGATGGACGAGGGAGGAGGGAGGAGGGAGGAGGAAGGGTGGAGCAATGGACAAGAGAGGAGGGGGGAGGAAGGATGGAGCGATGGACGAGGGAGGAGGGAGGAGGGAGGGAATGAGAGAGGGAGGGAAGGAGAAAAAAAGAGAGGTAGAGGGAGGAGGGAGGGAAGGAGAGAGGGAGGAGGGAGGGAATAAGAGACAAATTCTGGGTTAATCTTTAATCTAGTTTGTTAGCGTGTGGTTGTTGATGTCGTTGGTAGGAAGTCACCGCTGTATATTATGATGCTACAGTATATTGCTGAGACTAGCCTTTAGCCATTAGCTAAACACAGTAAAATGATGCTACAGTATATTGCTGAGACTAGCCTTTAGCCATTAGCTAAACACAGTAAAATGATACTACAGTATATTGCTGAGACTAGCCTTTAGCCATTAGCTAAACACAGTAAAATGATACTACAGTATATTGATGAGACTAGCCTTTAGCCATTAGCTAAACACAGTAAAATGATACTACAGTATATTGATGAGACTAGCCTTTAGCCATTAGCTAAACACAGTAAAATGATACTACAGTATATTGATGAGACTAGCATTTAGCCATTAGCTAAACACAGTAAAATGATGCTACAGTGTATTGCTGAGACTAGCCTTTAGCCATTAGCTAAGCACAGTAAAATGATACTACAGTATATTGATGAGACTAGCCTTTAGCCATTAGCTAAACACAGTAAAATGATACTACAGTAAATTGCTGAGACTAGCCTTTAGCCATTAGCTAAACACAGTAAAATGATACTACAGTATATTGCTGAGACTAGCCATTAGCCATTAGCTAAACACAGTAAAATGATACTACAGTATATTGCTGAGACTAGCCTTTAGCCATTAGCTAAACCCAGTAAAATGATGCTACAGTGTATTGCTGAGACTAGCCTTTAGCCATTAGCTAAACACAGTAAAATGATACTACAGTATATTGCTGAGACTAGCCATTAGCCATTAGCTAAACACAGTAAAATGATGCTACAGTGTATTGCTGAGACTAGCCTTTAGCCATTAGCTTAACACAGTAAAATGATACTACAGTATATTGCTGAGACTAGCCTTTAGCCATTAGCTAAACCCAGTAAAATGATGCTACAGTGTATTGCTGAGACTAGCCTTTAGCCATTAGCTTAACACAGTAAAATGATACTACAGTATATTGCTGAGACTAGCCTTTAGCCATTAGCTAAACACAGTAAAATGATACTACAGTATATTGCTGAGACTAGCCTTTTAGCCGTTAGCTAGACACAGTAAAATGATACTACAGTATATTGCTGATACTAGCCTTTAGCCATTAGCTAAACACAGTAAAATGATACTACAGTATATTGCTGAGACTAGCCTTTTAGCCGTTAGCTATACACAGTAAAATGATACTACAGTATATTGCTGATACTAGCCTTTAGCCATTAGCTTAACACAGTAAAATGATACTACAGTATATTGCTGAGACTAGCCTTTAGCCATTAGCTAAACACAGTAAAATGATGCTACAGTATATTGCTGAGACTAGCCTTTAGCCATTAGCTTAACACAGTAAAATGATGCTACAGTATATTGCTGATACTAGCCTTTAGCCATTAGCTAAACACAGTAAAATGATGCTACAGTATATTGCTGAGACTAGCCTTTAGCCATTAGCTTAACACAGTAAAATGATACTACAGTATATTGCTGAGACTAGCCTTTAGCCATTAGCTTAACACAGTAAAATGATACTACAGTATATTGATGAGACTAGCCTTTAGCCATTAGCTAAACACAGTAAAATGATACTACAGTAAATTGCTGAGACTAGCCTTTAGCCATTAGCTAAACACAGTAAAATGATACTACAGTAAATTGCTGAGACTAGCCTTTAGCCATTAGCTAAACACAGTAAAATGATACTACAGTATATTGCTGAGACTAGCCTTTAGCCATTAGCTAAACACAGTAAAATGATGCTACAGTATATTGCTGAGACTAGCCTTTAGCCATTAGCTAAACCCAGTAAAATGATACTACAGTATATTGCTGAGACTAGCCATTAGCCATTAGCTAAACCCAGTAAAATGATGCTACAGTATATTGCTGAGACTAGCCTTTAGCCATTAGCTAAACCCAGTAAAATGATGCTACAGTGTATTGCTGAGACTAGCCTTTAGCCATTAGCTAAACACAGTAAAATGATGCTACAGTGTATTGCTGAGACTAGCCTTTAGCCATTAGCTAAACCCAGTAAAATGATGCTACAGTGTATTGCTGAGACTAGCCTTTAGCCATTAGCTTAACACAGTAAAATTATACTACAGTAAATTGCTGAGACTAGCCTTTAGCCATTAGCTTAACACAGTAAAATGATGCTACAGTATATTGCTGAGACTAGCCATTAGCCATTAGCTAAACCCAGTAAAATGATACTACAGTATATTGCTGAGACTAGCCTTTAGCCATTAGCTTAACACAGTAAAATGATACTCACTCCACTGCGTAAACTACGATGTTGTTATAGCTATGAAACAGGACTAGAGTAAACTAATACTCCCCTGTATGATATTATAACATATTATTATTATTATTATTATTATATAATATGAATCACCTCTCCCACCATCCCGTTCCAGACGTTGTTGATCTTCTTGCCGTGTTTACCGTTGGTAACCAGGTAGAGATCGTAGGTGAACTTGACGTACTTGGCGATCTTCTTCAGGATGTCGATGCAGAAACCTTTACAGCACTTTTTGATGTAGGTCCCGCCCGCCTCTGTAGTGTTGCTGTGGAAACATCAAAGAATGACATCTGTGATTGGCTGAAACTTTAGTACCCCTTCATTATATAGACATCTCCCAACACGGACATGTCAGTGGCTGAAGATTTCAGAACCTCCCTCCCCAACACGGACACGTCATTGGCTGAAGATTTCAGAACCCTCCCCCCCCCCAACATGGACACGTCATTGGCGGAAGATTTCAGAACCTCCCCCCCGCCCAACATGGACACGTCATTGGCTGAAGATTTCAGAACCCCCCCCAACATGGACACGCCATTGGCTGAAGATTTCAGAACCTCCCCCCCCGCCCAACATGGACACGTCATTGGCTGAAGATTTCAGAACCTCCCCCCAACATGGACACGTCATTGGCTTTAGATTTCAGAACCTCCCCCCAACATGGACACGTCATTGGCTGAAGATTTCAGAACCTCCCCCCAACATGGACACGTCATTGGCTTTAGATAGAGAGAAGGGGGATGGTGGGGGGAGATAGAGAGAAGGGGGGTGGTGGGGGGAGATAGAGAGAATAGGGATGGGGGGGGAGATAGAGAGAAGGGGGATGGTGGGGGGGAGATAGAGAGAAGGGGGATGGTGGGGGGAGATAGAGAGAAGGGGGGTGGTGGGGGGAGATAGAGAGAAGGGGGGTGGTGGGGGGAGATAGAGAGAAGGGGGGTGGTGGGGGGAGATAGAGAGAAGGGGGATGGGGGGGGAGATAGAGAGAAGGGGGATGGTGGGGGGAGATAGAGAGAAGGGGGGTGGTGGGGGGAGATAGAGAGAAGGGGGATGGTGGGGGGAGATAGAGAGAAGGGGGATGGTGGGGGGAGATAGAGAGAAGGGGGGTGGTGGGGGGAGATAGAGAGAAGGGGGATGGTGGGGGGAGATAGAGAGAATAGGGATGGTGGGGGGAGGTAGAGAGAAGGGGGATGGTGGGGGGAGATAGAGAGAAGGGGGGTGGTGGGGGGAGATAGAGAGAAGGGGGATGGTGGGGGGAGATAGAGAGAAGGGGGGTGGTGGGGGGAGATAGAGAGAAGGGGGGTGGTGGGGGGAGATAGAGAGAAGGGGGATGGTGGGGGGAGATAGAGAGAAGGGGGATGGTGGGGGGAGATAGAGAGAAGGGGGATGGTGGGGGGGAGATAGAGAGAAGGGAATGGTGGGGGGAGATAGAGAGAAGGGGGATGGTGGGGGAGATAGAGAGAATAGGGATGGTGGGGGGAGATAGAGAGAAGGGGGATGGTGGGGGGGAGATAGAGAGAAGGGGGATGGTGGGGGGAGATAGAGAGAAGGGTGATGGTGGGGGGGAGATAGAGAGAATTGGGATGGTGGGGGGAGGTAGGGAGAAGGGGGATGGTGGGGGAGATAGAGAGAAGGGGGATGGTGGGGGGAGATAGAGAGAAGGGTGATGGTGGGGGGGAGATAGAGAGAAGGGGGATGGTGGGGGAGATAGAGAGAAGGGGGATGGTGGGGGGAGATAGAGAGAAGGGTGATGGTGGGGGGGAGATAGAGAGAAGGGGGGTGGTGGGGGGAGATAGAGAGAATAGGGATGGTGGGGGAGAGATAGAGAGAAGGGGGATGGTGGGGGGAGATAGAGAGAAGGGTGATGGTGGGGGGGAGATAGAGAGAAGGGGGGTGGTGGGGGGAGATAGAGAGAAGGGGGGTGGTGGGGGGGAGATAGAGAGAAGGGGGATGGTGGGGGGAGATAGAGAGAAGGGGGATGGTGGGGGGAGATAGAGAGAAGGGGGATGTTGGGGAGATAGAGAGAAGGGGGATGGTGGGGGAGATAGAGAGAATAGGGATGGTGGGGGAGATAGAGAGAATAGGGATGGTGGGGGAGATAGAGAGAAGGGGGATGGTGGGGGGAGATAGAGAGAATAGGGATGGTGGGGGAGATAGAGAGAATGGGGATGGTGGGGGAGATAGAGAGAATAGGGATGGTGGGGGGAGATAGAGAGAATAGGGATGGTGGGGGGAGATAGAGAGAAGGGGGATGGTGGGGGAGATAGAGAGAATAGGGATGGTGGGGGAGATAGAGAGAATAGGGATGGTGGGGGAGATAGAGAGAAGGGGGATGGTGGGGGAGATAGAGAGAATAGGGATGGTGGGGGGAGATAGAGAGAATAGGGATGGTGGGGGGAGATAGAGAGAAGGGGGATGGTGGGGGGAGATAGAGAGAAGGGGGATGGTGGGGGGAGATAGAGAGAAGGGGGATGGTGGGGGGAGATAGAGAGAATAGGGATGGTGGGGGGAGATAGAGAGAATAGGGATGGTGGGGGGAGATAGAGAGAATAGGGATGGTGGGGGGAGATAGAGAGAATAGGGATGGTGGGGGAGATAGAGAGAATAGGGATGGTGGGGGAGATAGAGAGAAGGGGGATGGTGGGGGGGAGATAGAGAGAATAGGGATGGTGGGGGAGATAGAGAGAAGGGGGATGGTGGGGGGAGATAGAGAGAATAGGGATGGTGGGGGAGATAGAGAGAATAGGGATGGTGGGGGGAGATAGAGAGAAGGGGGATGGTGGGGAGATAGAGAGAAGGGGGATGGTGGGGGAGATAAAGAGAATAGGGATGGTGGGGGGGAGATAGAGAGAATGGGGATGGTGGGGGGAGATAGAGAGAAGGGGGATGGTGGGGGAGATAGAGAGAATAGGGATGGTGGGGGAGATAGAGAGAATGGGGATGGTGGGGGGAGATAGAAAGAAGGGGGATGGTGGGGGGAGATAGAGAGAAGGGGGATGGTGGGGGAGATAGAGAGAAGGGGGATGGTGGGGGGAGATAGAGAGAAGGGGGGTGGTGGGGGGAGATAGAGAGAATAGGGATGGTGGGGGAGATAGAGAGAATAGGGATGGTGGGGGGAGATAGAGAGAAGGGGGATGGTGGGGAGATAGAGAGAAGGGGGATGGTGGGGGAGATAGAGAGAATAGGGATGGTGGGGGGGAGATAGAGAGAATGGGGATGGTGGGGGGAGATAGAGAGAAGGGGGATGGTGGGGGAGATAGAGAGAATAGGGATGGTGGGGGAGATAGAGAGAATGGGGATGGTGGGGGGAGATAGAAAGAAGGGGGATGGTGGGGGGAGATAGAGAGAAGAGGGATGGTGGGGGAGATAGAGAGAAGGGGGATGGTGGGGGGAGATAGAGAGAAGGGGGGTGGTGGGGGGAGATAGAGAGAATAGGGATGGTGGGGGAGATAGAGAGAATGGGGATGGTGGGGGGAGATAGAGAGAATAGGGATGGTGGGGGAGATAGAGAGAAGGGGGATGGTGGGGGAAGATAGAGAGAAGGGGGATGGTGGGGGAGATAGAGAGAAGGGGGATGGTGGGGGGAGATAGAGAGAAGGGGGATGGTGGGGGGAGATAGAGAGAAGGGGGATGGTGAGGGGAGATAGAGAGAATAGGGATGGTGGGGGGAGATAGAGAGAAGGGGGATGGTGGGGGGAGATAGAGAGAATAGGGATGGTGGGGGGAGATAGAGAGAATAGGGATGGTGGGGGAGATAGAGAGAAGGGGGATGGTGGGGGGAGATAGAGAGAAGGGGGATGTTGGGGAGATAGAGAGAAGGGGGATGGTGGGGGAGATAGAGAGAATAGGGATGGTGGGGGGGAGATAGAGAGAATAGGGGTGGTGGGGGGAGATAGAGAGAATAGGGATGGTGGGGGGAGATAGAGAGAAGGGGGATGGTGGGGGAGATAGAGAGAATAGGGATGGTGGGGGGAGATAGAGAGAAGGGGGATGGTGGGGGAGATAGAGAGAAGGGGGATGGTGGGGGGAGATAGAGAGAAGGGGGATGGTAGGGGAAATAGAGAGAATAGGGATGGTGGGGGGAGATAGAGAGAAGGGGGATGGTGGGGGGAGATAGAGAGAAGGGGGATGGTGAGGGGAGATAGAGAGAATAGGGATGGTGGGGGGAGATAGAGAGAAGGGGGATGGTGGGGGGAGATAGAGAGAATAGGGATGGTGGGGGGAGATAGAGAGAATAGGGATGGTGGGGGAGATAGAGAGAATGGGGATGGTGGGGGGAGATAGAGAGAAGGGGGATGGTGGGGGGAGATAGAGAGAAGGGGGATGGTGAGGGGAGATAGAGAGAATAGGGATGGTGGGGGGAGATAGAGAGAAGGGGGATGGTGGGGGGAGATAGAGAGAATAGGGATGGTGGGGGGAGATAGAGAGAATAGGGATGGTGGGGGAGATAGAGAGAATGGGGATGGTGGGGGGAGATAGAAAGAAGGGGGATGGTGGGGGGAGATAGAGAGAAGGGGGATGGTGGGGGAGATAGAGAGAAGGGGGATGGTGGGGGGAGATAGAGAGAAGGGGGGTGGTGGGGGGAGATAGAGAGAATAGGGATGGTGGGGGAGATAGAGAGAATGGGGATGGTGGGGGGAGATAGAGAGAATAGGGATGGTGGGGGAGATAGAGAGAAGGGGGATGGTGGGGGAAGATAGAGAGAAGGGGGATGGTGGGGGAGATAGAGAGAAGGGGGATGGTGGGGGGAGATAGAGAGAAGGGGGATGGTGGGGGGAGATAGAGAGAAGGGGGATGGTGAGGGGAGATAGAGAGAATAGGGATGGTGGGGGGAGATAGAGAGAAGGGGGATGGTGGGGGGAGATAGAGAGAATAGGGATGGTGGGGGGAGATAGAGAGAATAGGGATGGTGGGGGAGATAGAGAGAAGGGGGATGGTGGGGGGAGATAGAGAGAAGGGGGATGTTGGGGAGATAGAGAGAAGGGGGATGGTGGGGGAGATAGAGAGAATAGGGATGGTGGGGGGGAGATAGAGAGAATAGGGGTGGTGGGGGGAGATAGAGAGAATAGGGATGGTGGGGGGAGATAGAGAGAAGGGGGATGGTGGGGGAGATAGAGAGAATAGGGATGGTGGGGGGAGATAGAGAGAAGGGGGATGGTGGGGGAGATAGAGAGAAGGGGGATGGTGGGGGGAGATAGAGAGAAGGGGGATGGTGGGGGAGATAGAGAGAATAGGGATGGTGGGGGGAGATAGAGAGAATAGGGATGGTGGGGGGAGATAGAGAGAATAGGGATGGTGGGGGAGATAGAGAGAAGGGGGATGGTGGGGGGAGATAGAGAGAAGGGGGATGTTGGGGAGATAGAGAGAAGGGTGATGGTGGGGGAGATAGAGAGAATAGGGATGGTGGGGGGGAGATAGAGAGAATAGGGGTGGTGGGGGGAGATAGAGAGAATAGGGATGGTGGGGGGGAGATAGAGAGAATAGGGATGGTGGGGGGAGATAGAGAGAATAGGGATGGTGGGGGGAGATAGAGAGAATAGGGATGGTGGGGGAGATAGAGAGAATAGGGATGGTGGGGGGAGATAGAGAGAATAGGGATGGTGGGGGGAGATAGAGAGAAGGGGGATGGTGGGGGAGATAGAGAGAATAGGGATGGTGGGGGAGATAGAGAGAAGGGGGATGGTGGGGGGAGATAGAGAGAAGGGGGGTGGTGGGGGGAGATAGAGAGAATAGGGATGGTGGGGGAGATAGAGAGAAGGGGGATGGTGGGGGGGAGATAGAGAGAATAGGGGTGGTGGGGGGAGGTAGAGAGAAGGGGGATGGTGGGGGGAGATAGAGAGAAGGGGGATGGTGGGGGGAGATAGAGAGAAGGGGGGTGGTGGGGGAGATAGAGAGAATAGGGGTGGTGGGGGGGAGATAGAGAGAAGGGGGGTGGTGGGGGGAGATAGAGAGAAGGGGAATGGTGGGGGGAGATAGAGAGAAGGGGGATGGTGGGGGAGATAGAGAGAAGGGGGATGGTGGTGGGAGATAGAGAGAAGGGGAATGGTGGGGGGAGATAGAGAGAAGGGGGATGGTGGGGGGAGATAGAGAGAAGGGGGATGGTGGGGGAGATAGAGAGAAGGGGGATGGTGGGGGAGATAGAGAGAAGGGGGGTGGTGGGGGGAGATAGAGAGAATAGGGATGGTGGGGGGAGATAGAGTGAATAGGGATGGTGGGGGGAGATAGAGAGAAGGGGGGTGGTGGGGGGAGATAGAGAGAAGGGGGGTGGTGGGGGGAGATAGAGAGAATAGGGATGGTGGGGGGAGATAGAGAGAAGGGGGGTGGTGGGGGAGATAGAGAGAATAGGGATGGTGGGGGAGATAGAGAGAAGGGGGGTGGTGGGGGGAGATAGAGAGAAGGGGGATGGGGGGGGAGATAGAGAGAAGGGGGATGGTGGGGGGAGATAGAGAGAAGGGGAATGGTGGGGGGAGATAGAGAGAAGGGGGATGGTGGGGGGAGAAAGAGAGAAGGGGGATGGTGGGGGGAGATAGAGAGAATAGGGGTGGTGGGGGGTGATAGAGAGAAGGGGGATGGTGGGGGGAGATAGAGAGAAGGGGGATGGTGGGGGGGGAGATAGAGAGAATAGGGGATGGTGGGGGGAGATAGAGAGAATAGGGATGGTGGGGGGAGATAGAGAGAAGGGGGATGGTAGGGGGAGATAGAGAGAAGGGGAATGGTGGGGGGAGATAGAGAGAATAGGGATGGTGGGGGGAGATAGAGAGAATAGGGATGGTGGGGGAGATAGAGAGAAGGGGAATGGTGGGGGGAGATAGAGAGAATAGGGGATGGTGGGGGGAGATAGAGAGAATAGGGATGGTGGGGGGAGATAGAGAGAAGGGGGATGGTGGTGGGGGAGATAGAGAGAATAGGGATGGTGGGGGGAGATAGAGAGAAGGGGGATGGTGGGGGGAGATAGAGAGAAGGGGGATGGTGGGGGGAGATAGAGAGAAGGGGGATGGTGGGGGGAGATAGAGAGAAGGGGGATGGTGGGGGAGATAGAGAGAAGGGGGATGGTGGGGGAGATAGAGAGAAGGGGGATGGTGGGGGAGATAGAGAGAAGGGGGATGGTGGGGGGAGATAGAGAGAAGGGGGATGGTGGGGGGAGGTAGAGAGAAGGGGGGTGGTGGGGGGAGATAGAGAGAAGGGGGATGGTGGTGGGGGAGATAGAGAGAATAGGGATGGTGGGGGGAGATAGAGAGAAGGGGGTGGTGGGGGGAGATAGAGAGAATAGGGATGGTGGGGGGAGATAGAGAGAAGGGGGATGGTGGTGGGGGAGATAGAGAGAATAGGGGTGGTGGGGGGAGATAGAGAGAAGGGGGATGGTGGGGGGAGATAGAGAGAATAGGGATGGTGGGGGAGATAGAGAGAAGGGGGATGGTGGGGGGAGATAGAGAGAATAGGGATGGTGGGGGGAGATAGAGAGAAGGGGGATGGTGGGGGGAGATAGAGAGAAGGGGGATGGTGGGGGAGATAGAGAGAAGGGGGATGGTGGTGGGAGATAGAGAGAAGGGGAATGGTGGGGGGAGATAGAGAGAAGGGGGATGGTGGGGGGAGATAGAGAGAAGGGGGATGGTGGGGGAGATAGAGAGAAGGGGGATGGTGGGGGAGATAGAGAGAAGGGGGGTGGTGGGGGGAGATAGAGAGAATAGGGATGGTGGGGGGAGATAGAGTGAATAGGGATGGTGGGGGGAGATAGAGAGAAGGGGGGTGGTGGGGGGAGATAGAGAGAAGGGGGGTGGTGGGGGGAGATAGAGAGAATAGGGATGGTGGGGGGAGATAGAGAGAAGGGGGGTGGTGGGGGAGATAGAGAGAATAGGGATGGTGGGGGAGATAGAGAGAAGGGGGGTGGTGGGGGGAGATAGAGAGAAGGGGGATGGGGGGGGAGATAGAGAGAAGGGGGATGGTGGGGGGAGATAGAGAGAAGGGGAATGGTGGGGGGAGATAGAGAGAAGGGGGATGGTGGGGGGAGAAAGAGAGAAGGGGGATGGTGGGGGGAGATAGAGAGAATAGGGGTGGTGGGGGGTGATAGAGAGAAGGGGGATGGTGGGGGGAGATAGAGAGAAGGGGGATGGTGGGGGGGGAGATAGAGAGAATAGGGGATGGTGGGGGGAGATAGAGAGAATAGGGATGGTGGGGGGAGATAGAGAGAAGGGGAATGGTGGGGGGAGATAGAGAGAATAGGGATGGTGGGGGGAGATAGAGAGAATAGGGATGGTGGGGGAGATAGAGAGAAGGGGAATGGTGGGGGGAGATAGAGAGAATAGGGGATGGTGGGGGGAGATAGAGAGAATAGGGATGGTGGGGGGAGATAGAGAGAAGGGGGATGGTGGTGGGGGAGATAGAGAGAATAGGGATGGTGGGGGGAGATAGAGAGAAGGGGGGTGGTGGGGGGAGATAGAGAGAAGGGGGATGGTGGGGGGAGATAGAGAGAAGGGGGATGGTGGGGGGAGATAGAGAGAAGGGGGATGGTGGGGGAGATAGAGAGAAGGGGGATGGTGGGGGAGATAGAGAGAAGGGGGATGGTGGGGGAGATAGAGAGAAGGGGGATGGTGGGGGGAGATAGAGAGAAGGGGGATGGTGGGGGGAGGTAGAGAGAAGGGGGATGGTGGGGGGAGATAGAGAGAAGGGGGATGGTGGTGGGGGAGATAGAGAGAATAGGGATGGTGGGGGGAGATAGAGAGAAGGGGGTGGTGGGGGGAGATAGAGAGAATAGGGATGGTGGGGGGAGATAGAGAGAAGGGGGATGGTGGTGGGGGAGATAGAGAGAATAGGGGTGGTGGGGGAGATAGAGAGAAGGGGGGGTGGTGGGGGGAGATAGAGAGAATGGGGATGGTGGGGGAGATAGAGAGAAGGGGGATGGTGGGGGGAGATAGAGAGAATAGGGGGATGGTGGGGGGAGATAGAGAGAAGGGGGATGGTGGGGGGAGATAGAGAGAAGGGGGATGGTGGGGGGAGATAGAGAGAATAGGGATGGTGGGGGGAGATAGAGAGAAGGGGGGTGGTGGGGGAGATAGAGAGAAGGGGGATGGTGGGGGAGATAGAGAGAAGGGGGATGGTGGGGGAGATAGAGAGAAGGGGGATGGTGGGGGAGATAGAGAGAAGGGGGATGGTGGGGGAGATAGAGAGAAGGGGGATGGTGGGGGAGATAGAGAGAAGGGGGATGGTGGGGGGAGATAGAGAGAATAGGGATGGTGGGGGGAGATAGAGAGAATAGGGATGGTGGGGAGATAGAGAGAAGGGGAATGGTGGGGGGAGATAGAGAGAATAGGGGATGGTGGGGGGAGATAGAGAGAATAGGGATGGTGGGGGGAGATAGAGAGAAGGGGGATGGTGGTGGGGGAGATAGAGAGAATAGGGATGGTGGGGGGAGATAGAGAGAAGGGGGGTGGTGGGGGGAGATAGAGAGAAGGGGGATGGTGGGGGGAGATAGAGAGAAGGGGGATGGTGGGGGGAGATAGAGAGAAGGGGGATGGTGGGGGAGATAGAGAGAAGGGGGATGGTGGGGGAGATAGAGAGAAGGGGGATGGTGGGGGAGATAGAGAGAAGGGGGATGGTGGGGGGAGATAGAGAGAAGGGGGATGGTGGGGGGAGGTAGAGAGAAGGGGGATGGTGGGGGGAGATAGAGAGAAGGGGGATGGTGGTGGGGGAGATAGAGAGAATAGGGATGGTGGGGGGAGATAGAGAGAAGGGGGTGGTGGGGGGAGATAGAGAGAATAGGGATGGTGGGGGGAGATAGAGAGAAGGGGGATGGTGGTGGGGGAGATAGAGAGAATAGGGGTGGTGGGGGGAGATAGAGAGAAGGGGGGTGGTGGGGGGAGATAGAGAGAA
>NW_026602455.1:0-17240 GCF_029448725.1 Salvelinus fontinalis | reverse complement strand
AAGTGGCTGCTCCACTGGATGTCATTAGGTGAATGCACCAATTTGTAAGTCGCTCTGGATAAGAGCGTCTGCTAAATGACTTAAATGTAAATGTAAATGTAGAATGTAGTGCAGGGAGTCCTAGTTCCACAATAAATTGTTGTTTTGTTTTAGATGTCCATTTCTTCTGTCTAATTAGCAACTTTGGCTAGCATTGTGGAGCGCACATGTCCATCAACTCTTGACGCATCGAACGAAAAATTCCAGAAGTCACAATAAACGTCGAATAAACGGGTCAAACTCAGTTGAAAATCCATCTTCATTATGTTTTTCTCATATGTATCCAATAACGTCGAAGACGGAGCATTTCGTCGTGTATACCTAACGCATTGCAAAAAACAATGTAGTGTTCTCTGGTGCGCAGCTGAATACTGCCAATAGGGCGGACCTGTCACTCCAAAAGCTCTCATTCGGTCTCACATCAAGCTAGACACCCCATTCAACATTCTACTGCCTGTTGACATCTAAGTGGAAGGCGTATGAAGTGCATACAGATCCATAAATAAAAGGCAATTGAATAGGCAAGGCCTTACACAGAGCCCCATTTTCAGAACTTTCACTTCCTGTTTGGAAGTTTGCTGCCAAATGAGTTCTGTTTTACTCACAGATATAATTCAAACAGTTTTAGAAACTTCCGAGTGTTTTCTATCCAATAGTAATAATAATATGCATATCGTATGATCTAGAACAGAGTACGAGGCCGTTTAATTTGGGCACGATTTTTTCCCAAAGTGAAAACAGCGCCCCCTATTTCTAAATTAAAGTACATTTTAGACTTCCATAAGTGTGATCCTTGAAATAAGGGAATTATGACCTGTGGTATAGATATGAATCATTTCTAGAACTCTTTTTGATTTTGACTATGTTGAAGGGTATCAGATGTATCCTAATGATGTCCTGCCATTAGAAGTAGTGGCGTCTTCATCTTAAATAACACGACTGTTGTTGTTGTCTGTAACGGCCGTCTGAAGAAGGAGTGGACCAAAGCGCAGCGTGGTAAGTGTTCATGATTTATTAATTAAACTGAACACTAAATAACAAAACAACAAAGGGAACGACCGAAACAGTTCTGTCAGGTGCAGAAACACAAAACAGAAAACAACTACCCACAAAACACAGCTGGGAAAAGGCTCCCTAAGTATGGTTCTGAATCAGAGACAACGATAGACAGCTGCCTCTGATTGAGAACCACACCCGGCCAAAACCAAAGAAGTACAAAACATAGAAAATTAACATAGAATGCCAACCCAAATCACACCCTGACCAAACCAAAATAGAGACATAAAAAGATCTCTACGGTCAGGGCGTGACAGTAACCCCCCCAAAGGTGCGGACTCCGGACGCAAAACCTGAACCCATAGGGGAGGGTCTGGGTGGGCATTTGTCCACGTTGGCGGCTCTGGTGAGGGACGTAAGACCCAGCTCCACCTCTGGCTCGGCCCACTTAGGTGGCGCCTCTAGAGCGGGGACCCTCGCCGCTGACCCCGGACTAGGGCCCTCGAAGCGGGCCCCAGACAGGAGGGAGACTCTGGCAGCTCCGGACAGGAGGGAGACTCTGGCAGCTCCGGACAGGAGGGAGACTCTGGCAGCTCCGGACAGGAGGGAGACTCTGGCAGCTCCGGACAGGAGGGAGACTCTGGCAGCTCCGGACAGGAGGGAGACTCTGGCAGCTCCGGACAGGAGGGAGACTCTGGCAGCTCCGGACAGGAGGGAGACTCTGGCAGCTCCGGACAGGAGGGAGACTCTGGCAGCTCCGGACAGGAGGGAGACTCTGGCAGCTCCGGACAGGAGGGAGACTCTGGCAGCTCCGGACAGGAGGGAGACTGGCAGCTCCGGACTCACCGGGCTGGGGAGACACACAGGAGACCTGGTTCTGGGAGCAGGCACAGGACTCACCAGGCTGGGGAGACATCCAGGAGGCCTCTTCCTTGGCCGAGGCAACGGATACACTGGGCCGTGGAGGCGCACTGGTGGTCGCGAGCACTGAGTTGGCCCCACCCGTTCTGGCTGGATGCCAGCTTCCACCCGGCAAATGCGGGATGCTACCACCGAGCACACCGGCCTGTGAATGCTCCGCCTCGACACCATGAGCATCACCACACAGCACGGGGCCTGACCAGTCCCATGCTCGCCATGGTAAGCACAGGGAGTTGGCTTAGGTCTAGTACCTCACTCTGCCACACTCCCAGTGTGCCCCCGCCCAAAAAAATTGGGGGCTGCCTCTCGGGCTTCCTTGCCACTCGTTTTCGTGTCACCAACTCTATTCTCCGGTATCCCTCCTCGCACTGTTCTAGAGAATCCCAGGCGGGCTCCGGCACTCTCCCTGGGTCGACCGACCACCTCTCTATCTCCTCCCAGGTTGTCTCAAACTCCAGATAGCACTGCTCACCTGTCCAGGAGTCCCTTTCACCACGCTGCTTGGTCCTTTGGTGGTGGGTAGTTCTGTCACGGCCGTCTGAAGAAGAAAGAGTGGACCAAAGCGCAGCGTGGTAAGTGTCCATGATTTATTAATACAACTGAACACTAAATAACAAAACAACAAAGAGAACGAACAAAACCGAAACAATTCTGTCAGGTGCAGAAACACAAAACGACTACCCACAAAACACAGGTGGGAAAAGGCCACCTAAGTATGGTTCTCAATCAGAGACAACGATAGACAGCTGCCTCTGATTGAGAACCACACCCGGCCAAAACCAAAGAAATACAAAACATAGAAAATGAACATAGAATTCCCACCCAAATCACACCCTGACCACACCAAAATAGAGACATAAAACGATCTCTACGGTCAGGGCATGACATCGTCGTTGTCTTGGCAGATGATGACATAGTCACAGCTTTGCACACTCTTGCCATTCTCTCAACCAGCTTCATCGGGTAGTCACCTGGAATGCATCTCAATTAACAGGTGTGCCTTCTTAAAAGTGAATTTGTGGAATTTCTTCCCTTAATGCGTCTGAGCCAATCAGTTGTGTTGTGACAAGATAGCCCTATTTGGTCAAATACCAAGTCCATATTATGGCAAGAACAGCTCAAATAAGCAAAGAGAAACGACAGTCCATCATTAGTTTAAGACATTTCAAGGTCTTTGAACGTTTCTTCAAGTGCAGTCGCAAAAACCATCAAGAGCTATGATGAAATCGGCTCTAATGAGGACCGTCACAGGAATGGAAGACCCAGAGTTACCTCTGCTGCAGAGGATAAGTTCATTAGAATTACCAGCCTCAGAAATTGCAGCCCAAATAAATTCTTCACAGAGTTCAAGTAACAGACACATCTCAACATCAACTGTTCAGAGGAGACTGTGTGAATCAGGCCTTCATGGTCGAATTGCTGCAAAGAAACCACTACTAAAGGACATCAATAAGAAGAAGAGACTTGCTTGGGCCAAGAAACACGAGCAATGAACAATAGACCGGTGGAAATGTATCCTTTGGGGTGGAGTCCAAATTTGAGATTTCCAACCGGAGTGTCTTTGTGAGATGTGGTGTTGGTGAACGGATGATCTCCGCATGTGTATTTCCCACCGTAAAGCATGGAGGAGGAGGTGTTATGGTGTGGGGGTGCTTTGCTGGTGACACTGTCTGTGATTTATTTAGAATTCAAGACACATTTAACCAGCATGGCTACCACAGCCTTCTGCAGCGATACGCCATCCCATCTGGTTTGCGCTTAGTCCCACTATCATTTGTTTTTCAACAGGACAATAACCCAACACACCTCCAGGCTGTGTAAGGGCTATTTGACCAAGAAGGAGAGTGATGGAGTGCTGCATCAGATGACCTGGCTTCCACAATCACCCGACCTCAACCAAATTGAGATGGTTTGGGATGAGTCAGACCGCAGAGTGAAGGAAAAGCAGCCAACAAGTGCTCAGCATATGTGGGAACTCCTTCAAGATGGTTGGAAAATCATTCCCGAGGAAGCTGGTTGAGAGAATGGCAAGAGTGTGCAAAGCTGTCATCAAGGCAGAGGGTGGCTACTTTGAAGAATCTCAAATCTAAAATATTTTTGGATTTGTTTAAAACTTGATGATTCCATATGTGTTATTTCACATTTTTAATGTCTTCACTATTTTTCTACAATGTAGCAAATAGTCAAAATGAAGAAAAACCCTTGAAAGTGTAGGTGTTCTGAAACTTTTGACCGGTAGTGTAAGTATTCAGACCCTTTACTCAGTACTTTGTTGAAACACCTTTGGAAGCGATTACAGCCTTGAGTCTTCTTCAGTATGACACTACAAGCTTGGCACACTTGTATTTGGGGAGTTTCTCCCATTCTTCTGTGCAGATCCTTAGAAGTTATGACAGGTTTGATGGGGAGAGTGGCTGCACAGCTGTTTTCAGGTCTCTCCAGAGATGTTCAATCGGGTTCAAATCCGGGCTCTGGCTGGGCCACTCAAGCACATTCAAAGACTTGTCTCTAAACCACTCCTGCTTTTTCTTGGCTGTGTGCTTAGGGCCGTTGTCCTGTTGGAAGATGAAGCTTCGCGTAAGTCTGAGGTCCTGAACAGTCTGGAGCAGGTTTTCATCAAGGTTCTCTCTGTACTTTGATCCGTTCACCTTTCCCTCGATCCTGACTAGTCTCGTGATTTTAATGAGTTACATTTATTTAAGGGCTGGGGCGAAGGTTCCCCTTCCAACAGGATAACTACCCTAAGCATACAGCAAAGACAACACAGAAGTGGCTTCGGAAAAGTCTATGAATGTTCTTGAGTTGCCCAGCCAGAGCCCGGACTTGAACTCGATCGATCATCTCTGGAGAGACCTGAAAATAGCTGCGCAGCGAGGCTCCACATCCATCCTGACAGAGCTTGAGAGTATCTGTAGAGAAGAATTGGAGAAACTCCCCAAATACAGATGTGCCAAGCTTGTAGAGTCATACCCAAGAAGACTCGAGGCTGTAATCACTGTCAAAGATGCTTCAACAACAAAACAAGTACTGAGTAAAGGGTCTAAGTAAATGTGATATTTCAGTTTTTTTTATACATTTGTGACATCAATATAAAAACATTATTTTTTATTCATCAGTACAGTAATATGAGATCTGTGCGTAAAATATTTACATTTGAGTAATTTAGCAGATAGTCATATCTAGAGCAACTTACAGCAAGTATATTCATCTTAAGATTGCTAGGTGAGACAACCACATATCAGTCAAATATACAGGATACCAACTTTCCATTACAGCTAAACAATGGATATATAGCGTTTTGCAACAAAACCCATTTTAATACATCTTAAATATATGGACTAAAAAGTCTGAGAACAGTAATATTTTACAAATACGTGAAGGTACCCTTAAGCAATCATTTCTGATTTAATTAAAACACACAAATGTGAAAGATACATGGCATTTTGGAATGCAATTCTTCATATATTTTCCCTCTGTCAGTCATCAAGTTTCTGTTTGATAAGATTTGATTGCTAATTGATTATATGCAATATGACTGTCCATATAAGGACATCCTGGATGCTGATCGGCAGAATTGTAGCTGTGACGTAGTGATCTCTATCTAGTGGGCTCTGTGAGGGTGTCAGCGTCTAGTGACAATATAAGAGGCCTGTGTTTGATGTTGCAAGTCAGTCACATTTTAACCTTCTTCATCCCGAGACAGTCTCAAGTCATAGCCTGCTACTACTACTACTACTGCTACTACTGTAAAGCCATGAAGACTCTTGCTCTCCTCTTCTCCTTTGCATTTGTGCTGGTCTTCACTGCACCCACTAAGACATCTGATGAGATTCATCTACTGCAGAGGATCATGAAAGAGGCTAACAAGACCCTCAATGAAGGCCCAGAGGTAAGAAGATTAAAATGTTGAAATATGACAAGTACTATAATGCATTATAACTGCATTATAATCCATTGTATCTACAGTGTTATCAAATGTTGCACTGCTCTATCGGATTAGAAGGTCTCTTGTTAAAAATGAAAAGGGGTCATGAAAAAATGCCACTATTGTGACATTTAGTCATCCTTTCAGGCCCTTTTGGACCAATTAGTGCCAGCGGAATTCAATGAAGTTCACTGCAGGTTACACGGGGTAAGTTGCATCCATATTCTTGATGAAAATGATGAAAACATGATCGACAGTGTGCAGGTTTCCACAGACACAGATTAAGCCTAGTCCTAGAGAATTAAAACTATGTTCAAATGGAGATTCACCGTTGAAAGTGCTCCTTAGTCCAAGAATAGGCGTATCTGTGTCCGGGAAATTGTCCCCTCATGTCCATCAGTGATAACTACTGTTAATTGATCTGTTAACTTACTCATGTCAACACTTGTTGATGTATGCAGACACTTGTTAATGCTGACCAGCAAGTTGACAATGTATTTTAAAATTTCCTACAGGCTATTTTAGCCAATAAAGCAACAGATTCATCATACAACAATTAATAATTATAATAATCTCAAATTCCAGCCTAAAGATTTCTGCATAGCGGAGACGATCCTGTCTAACATAAAGAAAACGCGGTTCGGGACTCCAGACAACATAGAGACAATCAGCAGAGTGCTGGAGCAGTACAACAAGGTAAGGAATCATTTAGACAAATCAACTTGGTTGAGGGGGTACTCTAGCTTGGATCGCAGATCTAAAGTGGTATGACGGCACAAACAGACTGGTACCCAGGCTAGGCTAGATTCAGTGAAACATCCAAATTGTCGCAGATAGAAATGCACGAATAAAGATGTCTGTTCAACACAACGTATTTATATCTTGTAACGTTGCTCCCACTTGAACAGAGCCCTGCTCTTGTCAATCAAACAGTAACAACTACTCTGAATATTTGTCATAACAATTATGTGTAAAGAAATAAAAAATAGAATAAAAAGTAACTCAAAACTTATACAGCGGTGTTCCAGACATGGATGAATCCTAGTCCTGGACTAAAAAGCACTTTTTTAATGGAAATGCTCTTAATCTGGGTCCATGGAACTGTCTGTATCCTAGTCCAGAAAAACACCCCCATAATGCATTACTATTTGATTCATCCACAAAATAAATTGTGTTTCTTAACACAGGATGTATTGAACAACATGCAGGTTGTAGGCAAACACCCTGAGCCTTGTGGAAGTAGTTAGGGTTCTAAGGTAGTCTTCTGGGTTCTTTAGTCTATGGTTCTAAGTGGAATGTTCCGTTTTCTCCCCAGCTTCACCCTTCCAACTGCACTGTGAAGAAGAACGGGGACGAGGAACAGCTCCGCGCTCTCCTGATGAAGCTCTACAACTGTGCCCAAGCCATCTATGCCCGTCCCCACCCTGTCACTCATCACAAAACGACCCCAGCACTTTGAGGGGACTGATGGGAACTCTGTCGACCGTGCATAGTCCAATAACACATATGATTATTTATTGAATTGTATTTAAATGTACTATGACATTTTTTTTGTACTATTTATAAATAAATTAACTAATTGGTAAAAACAGTTTAAAAAAAAAAGAGTGGTTTATTGTTTAAGTGTTGATACAACTGCAGCAAAGATTTTCTAGATTTGACCTATTCCTGACTCTAGCCTCAAACTACATTTTATAATGTGGAATCACTGAACTGTCTGGCAGTCTCCACACTAAAGCACTGGTAAAACACAATTATTAACATTATACTGTATCGTGTGTCACGTTCCTGACCTGTTTTCCTTTGTTTTGTATTCATTTTAGTTGGTCAGGGCGTGAGTTGGGTGGGTTTGTCTATGTTTGTATTTCTATGTGGGGTTTTGTGTTCGGCCTGGTATGATTCTCAATTAGAGACAGGTGTGTATTGTTTGTCTCTAATTGAGAGTCATACAAAGGCAGCCAGGGTTTCACTGGTGTTTTGTGGGTGTTTGTTCCTGTGTCAGTGTTTGGGCCACACAGGACGGTTGAAGGTTTGTTAGTTTGTTGTTTTGTAGTTTTGTAGTGTCGTGTTTGCTGTTTTCATTAAAAGTATGATTAATCACCAATCCGCATCTTGGTCCTATCCATGCTCCTCCTCGTTTGAGGAGGAGAACAACATTGACTGCCTTTACAATCGTGTGTGGACCACCGGACAAATCGTGGAACAGGTTAACTTCGTGGCAGTGCCATGGCGTTATAGCATCAACCAATCATTCACATTTATTTTATAAAGCCCTTTTTACATCAGCAGTTGTCAAAGCGCTCTTCAGATACCCAGCCTAAAACCCCAAAGAACAAGCAATGCAGAAGCACAGTGACTAGGAAAAACTCCCTAGAAGTCAGGAAGAACCTCGAGTGGAAGAAACTTAGCATGATTCCAATCTTAAAACATGCTACACACGGCAACCAGACAAATCACACGGCAACCAGACAAATCACACGGCAACCAGACAAATCAAAACAAGACTGAAATAAACAAAAAGAGGGATGTTGAAAAAAGAACAAGAAAGAGTGAGATTAAACAAGTCCAATAATTTAATAAATTATTAAGAGATACAAGGGGGCTCAGTAGATGTAAACATTTGACATACAGTATAATACAAAATAAAGACACTTTGCTTCCACTACAATGCACCATAAACGATGACATGAGAATGAAGAAATAAAAGCGTAATAAATGACTTAGTGTTTAATGGGTGAATGGTACTACTATATAGACGGGTTAGCTGACAACGTCACGAACACGACACGCACGTCGATAAGGCAGAAGTTCCTGTGGCGTAATGATTCTGAACGGTCAGACAGCTAGCAACAATGACAAGAAGCTGCCATGTGGGGAATCGTAGGAGGCTGGTTTCAGCTCGTTGCATCTTCTTAATAACAACATGTCTTGTTTTGACTGATGTCACGTCTATGCTAATATGGCTGAAATTTGCTAGCTAACCAACAACTGTTAAGGATGTATTTTAGAGACCAGCGCTCATTGTGCAAATGTATTTATGTTTTCAAAGAACATTTGGAGACTAAATATAGTTTGCTCTATAGTTGCTCACTCGTCGGTATTCGTTGCTAAACAACCAGCCCGTCTATAGAAGCGGTATGTCATTCACGTCCTATCATTCAGACATAAAGGAGGAAATACTCATCATAAAACATTTATGAAAAATACATGTTGTACAGCAAATGAAAGATAAACATCTTGTGAATCCAGCCAATATTTCCGATTTTTTAAGTGTTTCACAGCGAAAACACAATATATAATTATGTTAGCTCACCACAATAGCCAAACACACAACGCCATTTATTCACCGCTGACATAGCTTTCACAAAACCCACAAATTGAGATAAAATTAATCACTAACCTTTGAACAACTTCATCAGATGACATCATGTTATACAATACATTTATGTTTTGTTCGAAAATGTGCATATTTAAAGCTACAAATCGTGGTTTTACATTGTGAATACGGCACCATAATGCACCAAATTGTCCGGAGATATTTTGGACAGTCACGTAATCTAACCAAAAAACTCATCATAAACTTTGCTAAAAAAATACATGTTGTACAGCAAATGAAAGATAGACTGGTTCTTAATGCAACCGCTGTGTTAGATTTTAAAAAATAACTTTAGTACAAAGTACAGCATGCAATATTCTGAGACAGCGCCCAGCCATTCTCCGCCATGTTGGAGCCAACATATTCCACAAAAATACGAAATAACATCATAAATATTCTCTTACCTTTGATGATCTTCCATCAGAATGTAGTGCAGGGAGTCCTAGTTCCACAATAAATTGTTGTTTTGTTTTAGAATGTCCATTTCTTCTGTCTAATTAGCAACTTTGGCTAGCATTGTGGAGCGCACATGTCCATCAACTCTTGACGCATCGAACGAAAAATTCCAGAAGTCACAATAAACGTCGAATAAACGGGTCAAACTCAGTTGAAAATCCATCTTCATTATGTTTTTCTCATATGTATCCAATAACGTCGAAGACGGAGCATTTCGTCGTGTATACCTAACGCATTGCAAAAAACAATGTAGTGTTCTCTGGTGCGCAGCTGAATACTGCCAATAGGGCGGACCTGTCACTCCAAAAGCTCTCATTCGGTCTCACATCAAGCTAGACACCCCATTCAACATTCTACTGCCTGTTGACATCTAAGTGGAAGGCGTATGAAGTGCATACAGATCCATAAATAAAAGGCAATTGAATAGGCAAGGCCTTACACAGAGCCCCATTTTCAGAACTTTCACTTCCTGTTTGGAAGTTTGCTGCCAAATGAGTTCTGTTTTACTCACAGATATAATTCAAACAGTTTTAGAAACTTCCGAGTGTTTTCTATCCAATAGTAATAATAATATGCATATCGTATGATCTAGAACAGAGTACGAGGCCGTTTAATTTGGGCACGATTTTTTCCCAAAGTGAAAACAGCGCCCCCTATTTCTAAATTAAAGTACATTTTAGACTTCCATAAGTGTGATCCTTGAAATAAGGGAATTATGACCTGTGGTATAGATATGAATCATTTCTAGAACTCTTTTTGATTTTGACTATGTTGAAGGGTATCAGATGTATCCTAATGATGTCCTGCCATTAGAAGTAGTGGCGTCTTCATCTTAAATAACACGACTGTTGTTGTTGTCTGTAACGGCCGTCTGAAGAAGGAGTGGACCAAAGCGCAGCGTGGTAAGTGTTCATGATTTATTAATTAAACTGAACACTAAATAACAAAACAACAAAGGGAACGACCGAAACAGTTCTGTCAGGTGCAGAAACACAAAACAGAAAACAACTACCCACAAAACACAGCTGGGAAAAGGCTCCCTAAGTATGGTTCTGAATCAGAGACAACGATAGACAGCTGCCTCTGATTGAGAACCACACCCGGCCAAAACCAAAGAAGTACAAAACATAGAAAATTAACATAGAATGCCAACCCAAATCACACCCTGACCAAACCAAAATAGAGACATAAAAAGATCTCTACGGTCAGGGCGTGACAGTAACCCCCCCAAAGGTGCGGACTCCGGACGCAAAACCTGAACCCATAGGGGAGGGTCTGGGTGGGCATTTGTCCACGTTGGCGGCTCTGGTGAGGGACGTAAGACCCAGCTCCACCTCTGGCTCGGCCCACTTAGGTGGCGCCTCTAGAGCGGGGACCCTCGCCGCTGACCCCGGACTAGGGCCCTCGAAGCGGGCCCCAGACAGGAGGGAGACTCTGGCAGCTCCGGACAGGAGGGAGACTCTGGCAGCTCCGGACAGGAGGGAGACTCTGGCAGCTCCGGACAGGAGGGAGACTCTGGCAGCTCCGGACAGGAGGGAGACTCTGGCAGCTCCGGACAGGAGGGAGACTCTGGCAGCTCCGGACAGGAGGGAGACTCTGGCAGCTCCGGACAGGAGGGAGACTCTGGCAGCTCCGGACAGGAGGGAGACTCTGGCAGCTCCGGACAGGAGGGAGACTCTGGCAGCTCCGGACAGGAGGGAGACTCTGGCAGCTCCGGACAGGAGGGAGACTGGCAGCTCCGGACTCACCGGGCTGGGGAGACACACAGGAGACCTGGTTCTGGGAGCAGGCACAGGACTCACCAGGCTGGGGAGACATCCAGGAGGCCTCTTCCTTGGCCGAGGCAACGGATACACTGGGCCGTGGAGGCGCACTGGTGGTCGCGAGCACTGAGTTGGCCCCACCCGTTCTGGCTGGATGCCAGCTTCCACCCGGCAAATGCGGGATGCTACCACCGAGCACACCGGCCTGTGAATGCTCCGCCTCGACACCATGAGCATCACCACACAGCACGGGGCCTGACCAGTCCCATGCTCGCCATGGTAAGCACAGGGAGTTGGCTTAGGTCTAGTACCTCACTCTGCCACACTCCCAGTGTGCCCCCGCCCAAAAAAATTGGGGGCTGCCTCTCGGGCTTCCTTGCCACTCGTTTTCGTGTCACCAACTCTATTCTCCGGTATCCCTCCTCGCACTGTTCTAGAGAATCCCAGGCGGGCTCCGGCACTCTCCCTGGGTCGACCGACCACCTCTCTATCTCCTCCCAGGTTGTCTCAAACTCCAGATAGCACTGCTCACCTGTCCAGGAGTCCCTTTCACCACGCTGCTTGGTCCTTTGGTGGTGGGTAGTTCTGTCACGGCCGTCTGAAGAAGAAAGAGTGGACCAAAGCGCAGCGTGGTAAGTGTCCATGATTTATTAATACAACTGAACACTAAATAACAAAACAACAAAGAGAACGAACAAAACCGAAACAATTCTGTCAGGTGCAGAAACACAAAACGACTACCCACAAAACACAGGTGGGAAAAGGCCACCTAAGTATGGTTCTCAATCAGAGACAACGATAGACAGCTGCCTCTGATTGAGAACCACACCCGGCCAAAACCAAAGAAATACAAAACATAGAAAATGAACATAGAATTCCCACCCAAATCACACCCTGACCACACCAAAATAGAGACATAAAACGATCTCTACGGTCAGGGCATGACATCGTCGTTGTCTTGGCAGATGATGACATAGTCACAGCTTTGCACACTCTTGCCATTCTCTCAACCAGCTTCATCGGGTAGTCACCTGGAATGCATCTCAATTAACAGGTGTGCCTTCTTAAAAGTGAATTTGTGGAATTTCTTCCCTTAATGCGTCTGAGCCAATCAGTTGTGTTGTGACAAGATAGCCCTATTTGGTCAAATACCAAGTCCATATTATGGCAAGAACAGCTCAAATAAGCAAAGAGAAACGACAGTCCATCATTAGTTTAAGACATTTCAAGGTCTTTGAACGTTTCTTCAAGTGCAGTCGCAAAAACCATCAAGAGCTATGATGAAATCGGCTCTAATGAGGACCGTCACAGGAATGGAAGACCCAGAGTTACCTCTGCTGCAGAGGATAAGTTCATTAGAATTACCAGCCTCAGAAATTGCAGCCCAAATAAATTCTTCACAGAGTTCAAGTAACAGACACATCTCAACATCAACTGTTCAGAGGAGACTGTGTGAATCAGGCCTTCATGGTCGAATTGCTGCAAAGAAACCACTACTAAAGGACATCAATAAGAAGAAGAGACTTGCTTGGGCCAAGAAACACGAGCAATGAACAATAGACCGGTGGAAATGTATCCTTTGGGGTGGAGTCCAAATTTGAGATTTCCAACCGGAGTGTCTTTGTGAGATGTGGTGTTGGTGAACGGATGATCTCCGCATGTGTATTTCCCACCGTAAAGCATGGAGGAGGAGGTGTTATGGTGTGGGGGTGCTTTGCTGGTGACACTGTCTGTGATTTATTTAGAATTCAAGACACATTTAACCAGCATGGCTACCACAGCCTTCTGCAGCGATACGCCATCCCATCTGGTTTGCGCTTAGTCCCACTATCATTTGTTTTTCAACAGGACAATAACCCAACACACCTCCAGGCTGTGTAAGGGCTATTTGACCAAGAAGGAGAGTGATGGAGTGCTGCATCAGATGACCTGGCTTCCACAATCACCCGACCTCAACCAAATTGAGATGGTTTGGGATGAGTCAGACCGCAGAGTGAAGGAAAAGCAGCCAACAAGTGCTCAGCATATGTGGGAACTCCTTCAAGATGGTTGGAAAATCATTCCCGAGGAAGCTGGTTGAGAGAATGGCAAGAGTGTGCAAAGCTGTCATCAAGGCAGAGGGTGGCTACTTTGAAGAATCTCAAATCTCAAATATTTTTGGATTTGTTTAAAACTTGATGATTCCATATGTGTTATTTCACATTTTTAATGTCTTCACTATTTTTCTACAATGTAGCAAATAGTCAAAATGAAGAAAAACCCTTGAAAGTGTAGGTGTTCTGAAACTTTTGACCGGTAGTGTAAGTATTCAGACCCTTTACTCAGTACTTTGTTGAAACACCTTTGGAAGCGATTACAGCCTTGAGTCTTCTTCAGTATGACACTACAAGCTTGGCACACTTGTATTTGGGGAGTTTCTCCCATTCTTCTGTGCAGATCCTTAGAAGTTATGACAGGTTTGATGGGGAGAGTGGCTGCACAGCTGTTTTCAGGTCTCTCCAGAGATGTTCAATCGGGTTCAAATCCGGGCTCTGGCTGGGCCACTCAAGCACATTCAAAGACTTGTCTCTAAACCACTCCTGCTTTTTCTTGGCTGTGTGCTTAGGGCCGTTGTCCTGTTGGAAGATGAAGCTTCGCGTAAGTCTGAGGTCCTGAACAGTCTGGAGCAGGTTTTCATCAAGGTTCTCTCTGTACTTTGATCCGTTCACCTTTCCCTCGATCCTGACTAGTCTCGTGATTTTAATGAGTTACATTTATTTAAGGGCTGGGGCGAAGGTTCCCCTTCCAACAGGATAACTACCCTAAGCATACAGCAAAGACAACACAGAAGTGGCTTCGGAAAAGTCTATGAATGTTCTTGAGTTGCCCAGCCAGAGCCCGGACTTGAACTCGATCGATCATCTCTGGAGAGACCTGAAAATAGCTGCGCAGCGAGGCTCCACATCCATCCTGACAGAGCTTGAGAGTATCTGTAGAGAAGAATTGGAGAAACTCCCCAAATACAGATGTGCCAAGCTTGTAGAGTCATACCCAAGAAGACTCGAGGCTGTAATCACTGTCAAAGATGCTTCAACAACAAAACAAGTACTGAGTAAAGGGTCTAAGTAAATGTGATATTTCAGTTTTTTTTATACATTTGTGACATCAATATAAAAACATTATTTTTTATTCATCAGTACAGTAATATGAGATCTGTGCGTAAAATATTTACATTTGAGTAATTTAGCAGATAGTCATATCTAGAGCAACTTACAGCAAGTATATTCATCTTAAGATTGCTAGGTGAGACAACCACATATCAGTCAAATATACAGGATACCAACTTTCCATTACAGCTAAACAATGGATATATAGCGTTTTGCAACAAAACCCATTTTAATACATCTTAAATATATGGACTAAAAAGTCTGAGAACAGTAATATTTTACAAATACGTGAAGGTACCCTTAAGCAATCATTTCTGATTTAATTAAAACACACAAATGTGAAAGATACATGGCATTTTGGAATGCAATTCTTCATATATTTTCCCTCTGTCAGTCATCAAGTTTCTGTTTGATAAGATTTGATTGCTAATTGATTATATGCAATATGACTGTCCATATAAGGACATCCTGGATGCTGATCGGCAGAATTGTAGCTGTGACGTAGTGATCTCTATCTAGTGGGCTCTGTGAGGGTGTCAGCGTCTAGTGACAATATAAGAGGCCTGTGTTTGATGTTGCAAGTCAGTCACATTTTAACCTTCTTCATCCCGAGACAGTCTCAAGTCATAGCCTGCTACTACTACTACTACTGCTACTACTGTAAAGCCATGAAGACTCTTGCTCTCCTCTTCTCCTTTGCATTTGTGCTGGTCTTCACTGCACCCACTAAGACATCTGATGAGATTCATCTACTGCAGAGGATCATGAAAGAGGCTAACAAGACCCTCAATGAAGGCCCAGAGGTAAGAAGATTAAAATGTTGAAATATGACAAGTACTATAATGCATTATAACTGCATTATAATCCATTGTATCTACAGTGTTATCAAATGTTGCACTGCTCTATCGGATTAGAAGGTCTCTTGTTAAAAATGAAAAGGGGTCATGAAAAAATGCCACTATTGTGACATTTAGTCATCCTTTCAGGCCCTTTTGGACCAATTAGTGCCAGCGGAATTCAATGAAGTTCACTGCAGGTTACACGGGGTAAGTTGCATCCATATTCTTGATGAAAATGATGAAAACATGATCGACAGTGTGCAGGTTTCCACAGACACAGATTAAGCCTAGTCCTAGAGAATTAAAACTATGTTCAAATGGAGATTCACCGTTGAAAGTGCTCCTTAGTCCAAGAATAGGCGTATCTGTGTCCGGGAAATTGTCCCCTCATGTCCATCAGTGATAACTACTGTTAATTGATCTGTTAACTTACTCATGTCAACACTTGTTGATGTATGCAGACACTTGTTAATGCTGACCAGCAAGTTGACAATGTATTTTAAAATTTCCTACAGGCTATTTTAGCCAATAAAGCAACAGATTCATCATACAACAATTAATAATTATAATAATCTCAAATTCCAGCCTAAAGATTTCTGCATAGCGGAGACGATCCTGTCTAACATAAAGAAAACGCGGTTCGGGACTCCAGACAACATAGAGACAATCAGCAGAGTGCTGGAGCAGTACAACAAGGTAAGGAATCATTTAGACAAATCAACTTGGTTGAGGGGGTACTCTAGCTTGGATCGCAGATCTAAAGTGGTATGACGGCACAAACAGACTGGTACCCAGGCTAGGCTAGATTCAGTGAAACATCCAAATTGTCGCAGATAGAAATGCACGAATAAAGATGTCTGTTCAACACAACGTATTTATATCTTGTAACGTTGCTCCCACTTGAACAGAGCCCTGCTCTTGTCAATCAAACAGTAACAACTACTCTGAATATTTGTCATAACAATTATGTGTAAAGAAATAAAAAATAGAATAAAAAGTAACTCAAAACTTATACAGCGGTGTTCCAGACATGGATGAATCCTAGTCCTGGACTAAAAAGCACTTTTTTAATGGAAATGCTCTTAATCTGGGTCCATGGAACTGTCTGTATCCTAGTCCAGAAAAACACCCCCATAATGCATTACTATTTGATTCATCCACAAAATAAATTGTGTTTCTTAACACAGGATGTATTGAACAACATGCAGGTTGTAGGCAAACACCCTGAGCCTTGTGGAAGAAGTTAGGGTTCTAAGGTAGTCTTCTGGGTTCTTTAGTCTATGGTTCTAAGTGGAATGTTCCGTTTTCTCCCCAGCTTCACCCTTCCAACTGCACTGTGAAGAAGAACGGGGACGAGGAACAGCTCCGCGCTCTCCTGATGAAGCTCTACAACTGTGCCCAAGCCATCTATGCCCGTCCCCACCCTGTCACTCGTCACAAAACGACCCCAGCACTTTGAGGGGACTGATGGGAACTCTGTCGACCGTGCATAGTCCAATAACACATATGATTATTTATTGAACTGTATTTAAATGTACTATGACATTTTTTTTGTACTATTTATAAATAAATTAACTAATTGGTAAAAACAGTTTAAAAAAAAAGAGTGGTTTATTGTTTAAGTGTTGATACAACTGCAGCAAAGATTTTCTAGATTTGACCTATTCCTGACTCTAGCCTCAAACTACATTTTATAATGTGGAATCACTGAACTGTCTGGCAGTCTCCACACTAAAGCACTGGTAGAACACAATTATTAACATTATACTGTATCGTGTG
>NW_026602454.1:0-17282 GCF_029448725.1 Salvelinus fontinalis | reverse complement strand
ATTCCAACATGATTTGGAGCTTGTATTTGAAAAGTGCTTATTTCTGTATTTCAACATGATTTGGAGCTTGTTTTTGAAAAGTGTTTTTTCTGTATTTCAACATGATTTAGAGCTTGTTTTTGGAAAAGTGTTTATTTCTGTATTCCAATGTTGCAACTTGCTGAAAACCGTCCACAGTGTTACTATCATCCTGATTAAACAGTACTGAAATAAAATTAACTTACAGAGTGCATCAAACATGATTTAGAGCTTGTTTATGGAAAAGTGTTTATTTCTGTATTTCAACATGATTTGGAGCTTGTATTTGAAAAGTGCTTATTTCTGTATTTCAACATGATTTGGAGCTTGTTTTTGAAAAGTGTTTTTTCTGTATTTCAACATGATTTAGAGCTTGTTTTTGGAAAAGTGTTTATTTCTGTATTCCAATGTTGCAACTTGCTGAAAACCGTCCACAGTGTTACTATCATCCTGATTAAACAGTACTGAAATAAAATTAACTTACAGAGTGCATCAAACATGATTTAGAGCTTGTTTATGGAAAAGTGTTTATTTCTGTATTTCAACATGATTTGGAGCTTGTTTTTGAAAAGTGTTTATTTCTGTTTTTCAACATGATTTAGAGCTTGTTTTTGGAAAAGTGTTTATTTCTGTATTCCAATGTTGCAACTTGCTGAAAACCGTCCACAGTGTTACTATCATCCTGATTAAACAGTACTGAAATAAAATTAACTTACAGAGTGCATCAAACATGATTTAGAGCTTGTTTATGGAAAAGTGTTTATTTCTGTATTTCAACATGATTTGGAGCTTGTATTTGAAAAGTGCTTATTTCTGTTTTTCAACATGATTTAGAGCTTGTGTTTGGAAAAGTGTTTATTTCTGTATTCCAATGTTGCAACTTGCTGAAAACCGTCCACAGTGTTACTATCATCCTGATTAAACAGTACTGAAATAAAATTAACTTACAGAGTGCATCAAACATGATTTAGAGCTTGTTTATGGAAAAGTGTTTATTTCTGTATTTCAACATGATTTGGAGCTTGTTTTTGAAAAGTGCTTATTTCTGTTTTTCAACATGATTTAGAGCTTGTTTTTGGAAAAGTGTTTATTTCTGTATTCCAATGTTGCAACTTGCTGAAAACCGTCCACAGTGTTACTATCATCCTGATTAAACAGTACTGAAATAAAATTAACTTACAGAGTGCATCAAACATGATTTAGAGCTTGTTTATGGAAAAGTGTTTATTTCTGTATTTCAACATGATTTGGAGCTTGTATTTGAAAAGTGCTTATTTCTGTATTTCAACATGATTTGGAGCTTGTTTTTGAAAAGTGTTTTTTCTGTATTTCAACATGATTTAGAGCTTGTTTTTGGAAAAGTGTTTATTTCTGTATTCCAATGTTGCAACTTGCTGAAAACCGTCCACAGTGTTACTATCATCCTGATTAAACAGTACTGAAATAAAATTAACTTACAGAGTGCATCAAACATGATTTAGAGCTTGTTTATGGAAAAGTGTTTATTTCTGTATTTCAACATGATTTGGAGCTTGTTTTTGAAAAGTGCTTATTTCTGTTTTTCAACATGATTTAGAGCTTGTTTTTGGAAAAGTGTTTATTTCTGTATTCCAATGTTGCAACTTGCTGAAAACCGTCCACAGTGTTACTATCATCCTGATTAAACAGTACTGAAATAAAATTAACTTACAGAGTGCATCAAACATGATTTAGAGCTTGTTTATGGAAAAGTGTTTATTTCTGTATTTCAACATGATTTGGAGCTTGTATTTGAAAAGTGCTTATTTCTGTATTTCAACATGATTTGGAGCTTGTTTTTGAAAAGTGTTTTTTCTGTATTTCAACATGATTTAGAGCTTGTTTTTGGTTAAGTGTTTATTTCTGTATTCCAATGTTGCAACTTGCTGAAAACCGTCCACAGTGTTACTATCATCCTGATTAAACAGTACTGAAATAAAATTAACTTATAGAGTGCATCAAACATGATTTAGAGCTTGTTTATGGAAAAGTGTTTATTTCTGTATTTCAACATGATTTGGAGCTTGTTTTTGAAAAGTGTTTATTTCTGTTTTTCAACATGATTTAGAGCTTGTTTTTGGAAAAGTGTTTATTTCTGTATTCCAATGTTGCAACTTGCTGAAAACCGTCCACAGTGTTACTATCATCCTGATTAAACAGTACTGAAATAAAATTAACTTACAGAGTGCATCAAACATGATTTAGAGCTTGTTTATGGAAAAGTGTTTATTTCTGTATTTCAACATGATTTGGAGCTTGTTTTTGAAAAGTGCTTATTTCTGTTTTTCATCATGATTTAGAGCTTGTTTTTGGAAAAGTGTTTATTTCTGTATTCCAATGTTGCAACTTGCTGAAAACCGTCCACAGTGTTACTATCATCCTGATTAAACAGTACTGAAATAAAATGAACTTACAGAGTGCATCAAACATGATTTAGAGCTTGTTTATGGAAAAGTGTTTATTTCTGTATTTCAACATGATTTGGAGCTTGTATTTGAAAAGTGCTTATTTCTGTATTTCAACATGATTTGGAGCTTGTTTTTGAAAAGTGTTTTTTCTGTATTTCAACATGATTTAAAGCTTGTTTTTGGAAAAGTGTTTATTTCTGTATTCCAATGTTGCAACTTGCTGAAAACCGTCCACAGTGTTACTATCATCCTGATTAAACAGTACTGAAATAAAATTAACTTACAGAGTGCATCAAACATGATTTAGAGCTTGTTTATGGAAAAGTGTTTATTTCTGTATTTCAACATGATTTGGAGCTTGTTTTTGAAAAGTGTTTATTTCTGTTTTTCAACATGATTTAGAGCTTGTTTTTGGAAAAGTGTTTATTTCTGTATTCCAATGTTGCAACTTGCTGAAAACCGTCCACAGTGTTACTATCATCCTGATTAAACAGTACTGAAATAAAATTAACTTAAAGAGTGCATCAAACATGATTTAGAGCTTGTTTATGGAAAAGTGTTTATTTCTGTATTCCAACATGATTTGGAGCTTGTATTTGAAAAGTGCTTATTTCTGTATTTCAACATGATTTGGAGCTTGTTTTTGAAAAGTGTTTTTTCTGTATTTCAACATGATTTAGAGCTTGTTTTTGGAAAAGTGTTTATTTCTGTATTCCAATGTTGCAACTTGCTGAAAACCGTCCACAGTGTTACTATCATCCTGATTAAACAGTACTGAAATAAATTTAACTTACAGAGTGCATCAAACATGATTTAGAGCTTGTTTATGGAAAAGTGTTTATTTCTGTATTTCAACATGATTTGGAGCTTGTTTTTGAAAAGTGTTTATTTCTGTTTTTCAACATGATTTAGAGCTTGTTTTTGGAAAAGTGTTTATTTCTGTATTCCAATGTTGCAACTTGCTGAAAACCGTCCACAGTGTTACTATCATCCTGATTAAACAGTACTGAAATAAAATTAACTTACAGAGTGCATCAAACATGATTTAGAGCTTGTTTATGGAAAAGTGTTTATTTCTGTATTCCAACATGATTTGGAGCTTGTATTTGAAAAGTGCTTATTTCTGTATTTCAACATGATTTGGAGCTTGTTTTTGAAAAGTGTTTTTTCTGTATTTCAACATGATTTAGAGCTTGTTTTTGGAAAAGTGTTTATTTCTGTATTCCAATGTTGCAACTTGCTGAAAACCGTCCACAGTGTTACTATCATCCTGATTAAACAGTACTGAAATAAATTTAACTTACAGAGTGCATCAAACATGATTTAGAGCTTGTTTATGGAAAAGTGTTTATTTCTGTATTTCAACATGATTTGGAGCTTGTATTTGAAAAGTGCTTATTTCTGTATTTCAACATGATTTGGAGCTTGTTTTTGAAAAGTGTTTTTTTCTGTATTTCAACATGATTTAGTGCTTGTTTTTGGAAAAGTGTTTATTTCTGTATTCCAATGTTGCAACTTGCTGAAAACCGTCCACAGTGTTACTATCATCCTGATTAAACAGTACTGAAATAAAATTAACTTACAGAGTGCATCAAACATGATTTAGAGCTTGTTTATGGAAAAGTGTTTTCTTTCTGTATTTCAACATGATTTGGAGCTTGTTTTTGAAAAGTGTTTATTTCTGTTTTTCAACATGATTTAGAGCTTGTTTTTGGAAAAGTGTTTATTTCTGTATTCCAATGTTGCAACTTGCTGAAAACCGTCCACAGTGTTACTATCATCCTGATTAAACAGTACTGAAATAAAATTAACTTACAGAGTGCATCAAACATG
Organism: Salvelinus fontinalis; assembly: GCF_029448725.1. Lineage (NCBI taxonomy): Eukaryota > Metazoa > Chordata > Actinopteri > Salmoniformes > Salmonidae > Salvelinus > Salvelinus fontinalis. Next base: position 13,005 of record NW_026602454.1, on the reverse strand, counting down.
ATTTAGAGCTTGTTTATGGAAAAGTGTTTATTTCTGTATTTCAACATGATTTGGAGCTTGTATTTGAAAAGTGCCTATTTCTGTATTTCAACATGATTTGGAGCTTGTTTTTGAAAAGTGCTTATTTCTGTTTTTCAACATGATTTAGAGCTTGTTTTTGGAAAAGTGTTTATTTCTGTAATTCAACATGATTTGGAGCTTGTTTTTGAAAAGTGCTTATTTCTGTTTTTCAAAATGATTTAGAGCTTGTTTTTGGAAAAGTGTTTATTTCTGTATTCCAATGTTGCAACTTGCTGAAAACCGTCCACAGTGTTACTATCATCCTGATTAAACAGTACTGAAATAAAATTAACTTACAGAGTGCATCAAACATGATTTAGAGCTTGTTTATGGAAAAGTGTTTATTTCTGTATTTCAACATGATTTCGAGCTTGTATTTGAAAAGTGCTTATTTCTGTATTTCAACATGATTTGGAGCTTGTTTTTGAAAAGTGTTTTTTTCTGTTTTTCAACATGATTTAGAGCTTGTTTTTGGAAAAGTGTTTATTTCTGTATTCCAATGTTGCAACTTGCTGAAAACCGTCCACAGTGTTACTATCATCCTGATTAAACAGTACTGAAATAAAATTAACTTACAGAGTGCATCAAACATGATTTAGAGCTTGTTTATGGAAAAGTGTTTATTTCTGTATTTCAACATGATTTGGAGCTTGTATTTGAAAAGTGTTTATTTCTGTATTTCAACATGATTTGGAGCTTGTTTTTGAAAAGTGCTTATTTCTGTTTTTCAACATGATTTAGAGCTTGTTTTTGGAAAAGTGTTTATTTCTGTATTTCAATGTTGCAACTTGCTGAAAACTGTCCACAGTGTTCCTATCATCCTGATTAAACAGTACTGAAATAAAATTAACTTACGGAGAGCATCAAACATGATTTAGAGCTTGTTTATGGAAAAGTGTTTATTTCTGTATTTCAACATGATTTGGAGCTTGTATTTGAAAAGTGCTTATTTCTGTATTTCAACATGATTTGGAGCTTGTTTTTGGAAAAGTGTTTATTTCTGTATTCCAATGTTGCAACTTGCTGAAAACCGTCCACAGTGTTACTATCATCCTGATTAAACAGTACTGAAATAAAATTAACTTACAGAGTGCATCAAACATGATTTAGAGCTTGTTTATGGAAAAGTGTTTATTTCTGTATTTCAACATGATTTGGAGCTTGTTTTTGAAAAGTTTTTATTTCTGTTTTTCAACATGATTTAGAGCTTGTTTTTGGAAAAGTGTTTATTTCTGTATTCCAATGTTGCAACTTGCTGAAAACCGTCCACAGTGTTACTATCATCCTGATTAAACAGTACTGAAATAAAATTAACTTACAGAGTGCATCAAACATGATTTAGAGCTTGTTTATGGAAAAGTGTTTATTTCTGTATTTCAACATGATTTGGAGCTTGTATTTGAAAAGTGCTTATTTCTGTATTTCAACATGATTTAGAGCTTGTTTTTGGAAAAGTGTTTATTTCTGTATTCCAATGTTGCAACTTGCTGAAAACCGTCCACAGTGTTACTATCATCCTGATTAAACAGTACTGAAATAAAATTAACTTACAGAGTGCATCAAACATGATTTAGAGCTTGTTTATGGAAAAGTGTTTATTTCTGTATTTCAACATGATTTGGAGCTTGTATTTGAAAAGTGCTTATTTCTGTATTTCAACATGATTTGGAGCTTGTTTTTGAAAAGTGTTTATTTCTGTTTTTCAACATGATTTAGAGCTTGTTTTTGGAAAAGTGTTTATTTCTGTATTCCAATGTTGCAACTTGCTGAAAACCGTCCACAGTGTTACTATCATCCTGATTAAACAGTACTGAAATAAAATTAACTTACAGAGTGCATCAAACATGATTTAGAGCTTGTTTATGGAAAAGTGTTTATTTCTGTATTTCAACATGATTTGGAGCTTGTATTTGAAAAGTGCTTATTTCTGTATTTCAACATGATTTGGAGCTTGTTTTTGAAAAGTGTTTTTTTCTGTATTTCAACATGATTTAGTGCTTGTTTTTGGAAAAGTGTTTATTTCTGTATTCCAATGTTGCAACTTGCTGAAAACCGTCCACAGTGTTACTATCATCCTGATTAAACAGTACTGAAATAAAATTAACTTACAGAGTGCATCAAACATGATTTAGAGCTTGTTTATGGAAAAGTGTTTATTTCTGTATTTCAACATGATTTGGAGCTTGTTTTTGAAAAGTGTTTATTTCTGTTTTTCAACATGATTTAGAGCTTGTTTTTGGAAAAGTGTTTATTTCTGTAATTCAACATGATTTGGAGCTTGTTTTTGAAAAGTGCTTATTTCTGTTTTTCAAAATGATTTAGAGCTTGTTTTTGGAAAAGTGTTTATTTCTGTATTCCAATGTTGCAACTTGCTGAAAACCGTCCACAGTGTTACTATCATCCTGATTAAACAGTACTGAAATAAAATTAACTTACAGAGTGCATCAAACATGATTTAGAGCTTGTTTATGGAAAAGTGTTTATTTCTGTATTTCAACATGATTTCGAGCTTGTATTTGAAAAGTGCTTATTTCTGTATTTCAACATGATTTGGAGCTTGTTTTTGAAAAGTGTTTTTTTCTGTTTTTCAACATGATTTAGAGCTTGTTTTTGGAAAAGTGTTTATTTCTGTATTCCAATGTTGCAACTTGCTGAAAACCGTCCACAGTGTTACTATCATCCTGATTAAACAGTACTGAAATAAAATTAACTTACAGAGTGCATCAAACATGATTTAGAGCTTGTTTATGGAAAAGTGTTTATTTCTGTATTTCAACATGATTTGGAGCTTGTATTTGAAAAGTGTTTATTTCTGTATTTCAACATGATTTGGAGCTTGTTTTTGAAAAGTGCTTATTTCTGTTTTTCAACATGATTTAGAGCTTGTTTTTGGAAAAGTGTTTATTTCTGTATTTCAATGTTGCAACTTGCTGAAAACTGTCCACAGTGTTCCTATCATCCTGATTAAACAGTACTGAAATAAAATTAACTTACGGAGAGCATCAAACATGATTTAGAGCTTGTTTATGGAAAAGTGTTTATTTCTGTATTTCAACATGATTTGGAGCTTGTATTTGAAAAGTGCTTATTTCTGTATTTCAACATGATTTGGAGCTTGTTTTTGGAAAAGTGTTTATTTCTGTATTCCAATGTTGCAACTTGCTGAAAACCGTCCACAGTGTTACTATCATCCTGATTAAACAGTACTGAAATAAAATTAACTTACAGAGTGCATCAAACATGATTTAGAGCTTGTTTATGGAAAAGTGTTTATTTCTGTATTTCAACATGATTTGGAGCTTGTTTTTGAAAAGTTTTTATTTCTGTTTTTCAACATGATTTAGAGCTTGTTTTTGGAAAAGTGTTTATTTCTGTATTCCAATGTTGCAACTTGCTGAAAACCGTCCACAGTGTTACTATCATCCTGATTAAACAGTACTGAAATAAAATTAACTTACAGAGTGCATCAAACATGATTTAGAGCTTGTTTATGGAAAAGTGTTTATTTCTGTATTTCAACATGATTTGGAGCTTGTATTTGAAAAGTGCTTATTTCTGTATTTCAACATGATTTAGAGCTTGTTTTTGGAAAAGTGTTTATTTCTGTATTCCAATGTTGCAACTTGCTGAAAACCGTCCACAGTGTTACTATCATCCTGATTAAACAGTACTGAAATAAAATTAACTTACAGAGTGCATCAAACATGATTTAGAGCTTGTTTATGGAAAAGTGTTTATTTCTGTATTCCAACATGATTTGGAGCTTGTATTTGAAAAGTGCTTATTTCTGTATTTCAACATGATTTGGAGCTTGTTTTTGAAAAGTGTTTTTTCTGTATTTCAACATGATTTAGAGCTTGTTTTTGGAAAAGTGTTTATTTCTGTATTCCAATGTTGCAACTTGCTGAAAACCGTCCACAGTGTTACTATCATCCTGATTAAACAGTACTGAAATAAATTTAACTTACAGAGTGCATCAAACATGATTTAGAGCTTGTTTATGGAAAAGTGTTTATTTCTGTATTTCAACATGATTTGGAGCTTGTTTTTGAAAAGTGTTTATTTCTGTTTTTCAACATGATTTAGAGCTTGTTTTTGGAAAAGTGTTTATTTCTGTATTCCAATGTTGCAACTTGCTGAAAACCGTCCACAGTGTTACTATCATCCTGATTAAACAGTACTGAAATAAAATTAACTTACAGAGTGCATCAAACATGATTTAGAGCTTGTTTATGGAAAAGTGTTTATTTCTGTATTCCAACATGATTTGGAGCTTGTATTTGAAAAGTGCTTATTTCTGTATTTCAACATGATTTGGAGCTTGTTTTTGAAAAGTGTTTTTTCTGTATTTCAACATGATTTAGAGCTTGTTTTTGGAAAAGTGTTTATTTCTGTATTCCAATGTTGCAACTTGCTGAAAACCGTCCACAGTGTTACTATCATCCTGATTAAACAGTACTGAAATAAATTTAACTTACAGAGTGCATCAAACATGATTTAGAGCTTGTTTATGGAAAAGTGTTTATTTCTGTATTTCAACATGATTTGGAGCTTGTATTTGAAAAGTGCTTATTTCTGTATTTCAACATGATTTGGAGCTTGTTTTTGAAAAGTGTTTTTTTCTGTATTTCAACATGATTTAGTGCTTGTTTTTGGAAAAGTGTTTATTTCTGTATTCCAATGTTGCAACTTGCTGAAAACCGTCCACAGTGTTAGTATCATCCTGATTAAACAGTACTGAAATAAAATTAACTTACAGAGTGCATCAAACATGATTTAGAGCTTGTTTATGGAAAAGTGTTTATTTCTGTATTTCAACATGATTTGGAGCTTGTTTTTGAAAAGTGTTTATTTCTGTTTTTCAACATGATTTAGAGCTTGTTTTTGGAAAAGTGTTTATTTCTGTATTCCAATGTTGCAACTTGCTGAAAACCGTCCACAGTGTTACTATCATCCTGATTAAACAGTACTGAAATAAAATTAACTTACAGAGTGCATCAAACATGATTTAGAGCTTGTTTATGGAAAAGTGTTTATTTCTGTATTTCAACATGATTTGGAGCTTGTATTTGAAAAGTGCCTATTTCTGTATTTCAACATGATTTGGAGCTTGTTTTTGAAAAGTGCTTATTTCTGTTTTTCAACATGATTTAGAGCTTGTTTTTGGAAAAGTGTTTATTTCTGTAATTCAACATGATTTGGAGCTTGTTTTTGAAAAGTGCTTATTTCTGTTTTTCAAAATGATTTAGAGCTTGTTTTTGGAAAAGTGTTTATTTCTGTATTCCAATGTTGCAACTTGCTGAAAACCGTCCACAGTGTTACTATCATCCTGATTAAACAGTACTGAAATAAAATTAACTTACAGAGTGCATCAAACATGATTTAGAGCTTGTTTATGGAAAAGTGTTTATTTCTGTATTTCAACATGATTTCGAGCTTGTATTTGAAAAGTGCTTATTTCTGTATTTCAACATGATTTGGAGCTTGTTTTTGAAAAGTGTTTTTTTCTGTTTTTCAACATGATTTAGAGCTTGTTTTTGGAAAAGTGTTTATTTCTGTATTCCAATGTTGCAACTTGCTGAAAACCGTCCACAGTGTTACTATCATCCTGATTAAACAGTACTGAAATAAAATTAACTTACAGAGTGCATCAAACATGATTTAGAGCTTGTTTATGGAAAAGTGTTTATTTCTGTATTTCAACATGATTTGGAGCTTGTATTTGAAAAGTGTTTATTTCTGTATTTCAACATGATTTGGAGCTTGTTTTTGAAAAGTGCTTATTTCTGTTTTTCAACATGATTTAGAGCTTGTTTTTGGAAAAGTGTTTATTTCTGTATTTCAATGTTGCAACTTGCTGAAAACTGTCCACAGTGTTCCTATCATCCTGATTAAACAGTACTGAAATAAAATTAACTTACGGAGAGCATCAAACATGATTTAGAGCTTGTTTATGGAAAAGTGTTTATTTCTGTATTTCAACATGATTTGGAGCTTGTATTTGAAAAGTGCTTATTTCTGTATTTCAACATGATTTGGAGCTTGTTTTTGGAAAAGTGTTTATTTCTGTATTCCAATGTTGCAACTTGCTGAAAACCGTCCACAGTGTTACTATCATCCTGATTAAACAGTACTGAAATAAAATTAACTTACAGAGTGCATCAAACATGATTTAGAGCTTGTTTATGGAAAAGTGTTTATTTCTGTATTTCAACATGATTTGGAGCTTGTTTTTGAAAAGTTTTTATTTCTGTTTTTCAACATGATTTAGAGCTTGTTTTTGGAAAAGTGTTTATTTCTGTATTCCAATGTTGCAACTTGCTGAAAACCGTCCACAGTGTTACTATCATCCTGATTAAACAGTACTGAAATAAAATTAACTTACAGAGTGCATCAAACATGATTTAGAGCTTGTTTATGGAAAAGTGTTTATTTCTGTATTTCAACATGATTTGGAGCTTGTATTTGAAAAGTGCTTATTTCTGTATTTCAACATGATTTAGAGCTTGTTTTTGGAAAAGTGTTTATTTCTGTATTCCAATGTTGCAACTTGCTGAAAACCGTCCACAGTGTTACTATCATCCTGATTAAACAGTACTGAAATAAAATTAACTTACAGAGTGCATCAAACATGATTTAGAGCTTGTTTATGGAAAAGTGTTTATTTCTGTATTTCAACATGATTTGGAGCTTGTATTTGAAAAGTGCTTATTTCTGTATTTCAACATGATTTGGAGCTTGTTTTTGAAAAGTGTTTTTTCTGTATTTCAACATGATTTAGAGCTTGTTTTTGGAAAAGTGTTTATTTCTGTATTCCAATGTTGCAACTTGCTGAAAACCGTCCACAGTGTTACTATCATCCTGATTAAACAGTACTGAAATAAAATTAACTTACAGAGTGCATCAAACATGATTTAGAGCTTGTTTATGGAAAAGTGTTTATTTCTGTATTTCAACATGATTTGGAGCTTGTTTTTGAAAAGTGTTTATTTCTGTTTTTCAACATGATTTAGAGCTTGTTTTTGGAAAAGTGTTTATTTCTGTATTCCAATGTTGCAACTTGCTGAAAACCGTCCACAGTGTTACTATCATCCTGATTAAACAGTACTGAAATAAAATTAACTTACAGAGTGCATCAAACATGATTTAGAGCTTGTTTATGGAAAAGTGTTTATTTCTGTATTTCAACATGATTTGGAGCTTGTTTTTGAAAAGTGTTTATTTCTGTTTTTCAACATGATTTAGAGCTTGTTTTTGGAAAAGTGTTTATTTCTGTATTCCAATGTTGCAACTTGCTGAAAACCGTCCACAGTGTTACTATCATCCTGATTAAACAGTACTGAAATAAAATTAACTTACAGAGTGCATCAAACATGATGTAGAGCTTGTTTATGGAAAAGTGTTTATTTCTGTATTTCAACATGATTTGGAGCTTGTATTTGAAAAGTGCTTATTTCTGTATTTCAACATGATTTGGAGCTTGTTTTTGAAAAGTGCTTATTTCTGTTTTTCAACATGATTTAGAGCTTGTTTTTGGAAAAGTGTTTATTTCTGTAATTCAACATGATTTGGAGCTTGTTTTTGAAAAGTGCTTATTTCTGTTTTTCAAAATGATTTAGAGCTTGTTTTTGGAAAAGTGTTTATTTCTGTATTCCAATGTTGCAACTTGCTGAAAACCGTCCACAGTGTTACTATCATCCTGATTAAACAGTACTGAAATAAAATTAACTTACAGAGTGCATCAAACATGATTTAGAGCTTGTTTATGGAAAAGTGTTTATTTCTGTATTTCAACATGATTTCGAGCTTGTATTTGAAAAGTGCTTATTTCTGTATTTCAACATGATTTGGAGCTTGTTTTTGAAAAGTGTTTTTTTCTGTTTTTCAACATGATTTAGAGCTTGTTTTTGGAAAAGTGTTTATTTCTGTATTCCAATGTTGCAACTTGCTGAAAACCGTCCACAGTGTTACTATCATCCTGATTAAACAGTACTGAAATAAAATTAACTTACAGAGTGCATCAAACATGATTTAGAGCTTGTTTATGGAAAAGTGTTTATTTCTGTATTTCAACATGATTTGGAGCTTGTATTTGAAAAGTGTTTATTTCTGTATTTCAACATGATTTGGAGCTTGTTTTTGAAAAGTGCTTATTTCTGTTTTTCAACATGATTTAGAGCTTGTTTTTGGAAAAGTGTTTATTTCTGTATTTCAATGTTGCAACTTGCTGAAAACTGTCCACAGTGTTCCTATCATCCTGATTAAACAGTACTGAAATAAAATTAACTTACAGAGTGCATCAAACATGATTTAGAGCTTGTTTATGGAAAAGTGTTTATTTCTGTATTTCAACATGATTTGGAGCTTGTATTTGAAAAGTGCTTATTTCTGTATTTCAACATGATTTGGAGCTTGTTTTTGGAAAAGTGTTTATTTCTGTATTCCAATGTTGCAACTTGCTGAAAACCGTCCACAGTGTTACTATCATCCTGATTAAACAGTACTGAAATAAAATTAACTTACAGAGTGCATCAAACATGATTTAGAGCTTGTTTATGGAAAAGTGTTTATTTCTGTATTTCAACATGATTTGGAGCTTGTTTTTGAAAAGTTTTTATTTCTGTTTTTCAACATGATTTAGAGCTTGTTTTTGGAAAAGTGTTTATTTCTGTATTCCAATGTTGCAACTTGCTGAAAACCGTCCAAAGTGTTACTATCATCCTGATTAAACAGTACTGAAATAAAATTAACTTACAGAGTGCATCAAACATGAATTAGAGCTTGTTTATGGAAAAGTGTTTATTTCTGTATTTCAACATGATTTGGAGCTTGTTTTTGAAATGTGCTTATTTCTGTTTTTCAACATGATTTAGAGCTTGTTTTTGGAAAAGTGTTTATTTCTGTATTCCAATGTTGCAACTTGCTGAAAACCGTCCACAGTGTTACTATCATCCTGATTAAACAGTACTGAAATAAAATTTACTTACAGAGTGCATCAAACATGATTTAGAGCTTGTTTATGGAAAAGTGTTTATTTCTGTATTTCAACATGATTTGGAGCTTGTATTTGAAAAGTGCTTATTTCTGTATTTCAACATGATTTAGAGCTTGTTTTTGGAAAAGTGTTTATTTCTGTATTCCAATGTTGCAACTTGCTGAAAACCGTCCACAGTGTTACTATCATCCTGATTAAACAGTACTGAAATAAAATTAACTTACAGAGTGCATCAAACATGATTTAGAGCTTGTTTATGGAAAAGTGTTTATTTCTGTATTTCAACATGATTTGGAGCTTGTATTTGAAAAGTGCTTATTTCTGTATTACAACATGATCTGGAGCTTGTTTTTGAAAAGTGTTTTTTCTGTATTTCAACATGATTTAGAGCTTGTTTTTGGAAAAGTGTTTATTTCTGTATTCCAATGTTGCAACTTGCTGAAAACCGTCCACAGTGTTACTATCATCCTGATTAAACAGTACTGAAATAAAATTAACTTACAGAGTGCATCAAACATGATTTAGAGCTTGTTTATGGAAAAGTGTTTATTTCTGTATTTCAACATGATTTGGAGCTTGTATTTGAAAAGTGCTTATTTCTGTATTTCAACATGATTTGGAGCTTGTTTTTGAAAAGTGTTTTTTCTGTATTTCAACATGATTTAGAGCTTGTTTTTGGAAAAGTGTTTATTTCTGTATTCCAATGTTGCAACTTGCTGAAAACCGTCCACAGTGTTACTATCATCCTGATTAAACAGTACTGAAATAAAATTAACTTACAGAGTGCATCAAACATGATTTAGAGCTTGTTTATGGAAAAGTGTTTATTTCTGTATTTCAACATGATTTGGAGCTTGTTTTTGAAAAGTGTTTATTTCTGTTTTTCAACATGATTTAGAGCTTGTTTTTGGAAAAGTGTTTATTTCTGTATTCCAATGTTGCAACTTGCTGAAAACCGTCCACAGTGTTACTATCATCCTGATTAAACAGTACTGAAATAAAATTAACTTACAGAGTGCATCAAACATGATTTAGAGCTTGTTTATGGAAAAGTGTTTATTTCTGTATTTCAACATGATTTGGAGCTTGTATTTGAAAAGTGCTTATTTCTGTATTTCAACATGATTTGGAGCTTGTTTTTGAAAAGTGCTTATTTCTGTTTTTCAACATGATTTAGAGCTTGTTTTTGGAAAAGTGTTTATTTCTGTAATTCAACATGATTTGGAGCTTGTTTTTGAAAAGTGCTTATTTCTGTTTTTCAAAATGATTTAGAGCTTGTTTTTGGAAAAGTGTTTATTTCTGTATTCCAATGTTGCAACTTGCTGAAAACCGTCCACAGTGTTACTATCATCCTGATTAAACAGTACTGAAATAAAATTAACTTACAGAGTGCATCAAACATGATTTAGAGCTTGTTTATGGAAAAGTGTTTATTTCTGTATTTCAACATGATTTCGAGCTTGTATTTGAAAAGTGCTTATTTCTGTATTTCAACATGATTTGGAGCTTGTTTTTGAAAAGTGTTTTTTTCTGTTTTTCAACATGATTTAGAGCTTGTTTTTGGAAAAGTGTTTATTTCTGTATTCCAATGTTGCAACTTGCTGAAAACCGTCCACAGTGTTACTATCATCCTGATTAAACAGTACTGAAATAAAATTAACTTACAGAGTGCATCAAACATGATTTAGAGCTTGTTTATGGAAAAGTGTTTATTTCTGTATTTCAACATGATTTGGAGCTTGTATTTGAAAAGTGTTTATTTCTGTATTTCAACATGATTTGGAGCTTGTTTTTGAAAAGTGCTTATTTCTGTTTTTCAACATGATTTAGAGCTTGTTTTTGGAAAAGTGTTTATTTCTGTATTTCAATGTTGCAACTTGCTGAAAACTGTCCACAGTGTTCCTATCATCCTGATTAACCTCTACAGAGTACCTAACCCGGATCCGGGAGCACCCCCCACACCCCCCACACTGATTAGCATCGCTAGCATAGCGTCACAATTAAATAGTAGCATCTAAATATCATTAAATCACAAGTCCAAGACACCCAATGAAAGACACAGATCTTGTGAATAAAACCACCATTTCAGATTTTTTAAATGTTTTACAGGGAAGACACAATATGTAAATCTATTAGCTAAACACGTTAGCAAAATGACACCATTTTCTTACTCCAACAGTTTCTTACTCCATCAGGTGCTATCACCAATTCGGCTAAACTAAGATATTGATAGCCACTAACCAACAAAAAAATTCTTAAGATGACAGTCTGATAACATATTTATGGTATAGCATAGTTTTTTTTTTTTAAATGTGCATTTTTCAGGTATAAATCACAGTTCTACATTGCAGCTGCAATCTGATATAGTGCTGATGCAGCTAGAACAATTACAGAGACCAACGTTATATAACTAATTACTTGTCTTAAAACATTTCAGAAAAATTACACAGCGTACAGACATTGAAAGCCCAACATCTGGTGAATCCAAACAATATTTCAGATTTTTTAAATGTTTTATAGCGAAATTAGCATAACTAGCTAATTAGCATAACCAGGCCAGCCAAAACCAGCTGGACGCGCGCGACCAGTTCACATGCACGACAGATATATGAAATAACATCGTAAATTGGGTCTTACTATTGCTGGTCTTTCATCAGAATGTTGATCAAGGTGTCCTTAGTCCTGATGAGTCGTTCAATCCATTCACAATGGCAACTTCCCCTCTTCATTTAGCCTGGGTACTGGTCGACTGGCACGGTCCATGTCCAAAGTTAAAAAACTCAAAGAACGGAACACGGCAAAACTCCCGAAAAAATTCTAATAATCTGATTAAACTATATTGAAAAAACATACATTACGGTGATATGGTCACATGTATCAAACAAACTTCGACACGGAGATAGTTTTCATCCGTAACGTCAGCATAACAAAAGACAATGCCACCTCTGAAAACGCGCATCTCAGAAACCGGAAGTTGTCGGTCACGCTAAAGAAATAGATCTTATTTCACGTCAGTACAAGATAAACAAAAAATTTCTCCTCTGACGTCTTCCAGACACCCAGAGGAAGAAGAAGGAAGTGTCATTCGGGTCATAGGTCGCGTGACCATATATAGGCAGAGCTTTGAAGCGAGCATACACATCTTGCAATCTTTTTCTGGCTCAGGGAAAGTGCTGTGAAATGACCTGTGTTTGACTCAGAGACTCAATTGGAACGGTTTTAGAAACCATAGCTTGTTTTCTATCCAATGCTATATGGTTATATGCATATAGTAACAGCAATAATTGAATAAGAGGCAGTTTAGTCTGTAGAGGCAATTATGCTAATGCGAAACAGCACCCCCTGTATTCTCAAGAAGTTAAACAGTACTGAAATAAAATTAACTTACGGAGAGCATCAAACATGATTTAGAGCTTGTTTATGGAAAAGTGTTTATTTCTGTATTTCAACATGATTTGGAGCTTGTATTTGAAAAGTGCTTATTTCTGTATTTCAACATGATTTGGAGCTTGTTTTTGGAAAAGTGTTTATTTCTGTATTCCAATGTTGCAACTTGCTGAAAACCGTCCACAGTGTTACTATCATCCTGATTAAACAGTACTGAAATAAAATTAACTTACAGAGTGCATCAAACATGATTTAGAGCTTGTTTATGGAAAAGTGTTTATTTCTGTATTTCAACATGATTTGGAGCTTGTTTTTGAAAAGTTTTTATTTCTGTTTTTCAACATGATTTAGAGCTTGTTTTTGGAAAAGTGTTTATTTCTGTATTCCAATGTTGCAACTTGCTGAAAACCGTCCACAGTGTTACTATCATCCTGATTAAACAGTACTGAAATAAAATTAACTTACAGAGTGCATCAAACATGAATTAGAGCTTGTTTATGGAAAAGTGTTTATTTCTGTATTTCAACATGATTTGGAGCTTGTTTTTGAAATGTGCTTATTTC
>NW_026602453.1:0-17307 GCF_029448725.1 Salvelinus fontinalis | reverse complement strand
GTTGGGACAACTGTGTTGGGACCAGTGGGTTGGGACCAGTGGGTTGGGACCAGTGGGTTGGGACCAGGGGGTTGGGACCAGGGGGTTGGGACCAGTGGGTTGGGACCAGTGTGTTGGGACCAGTGGGTTGGGACCAGGGGGTTGGGACCAGTGGGTTGGGACCAGTGTGTTGGGACCAGGGGGTTGGGACCAGGGGGTTGGGACCAGTGGGTTGGGACCAGTGTGTTGGGACCAGAGGGTTTTCATAACCAAGTAATGATGAGATGGAGGTTTGGCCAGGGGGTTGGGACCAGTGGGTTGGGACCAGTGGGTTGGGACCAGTGTGTTGGGACCAGGGGGTTGGGACCAGGGGGTTGGGACCAGTGTGTTGGGACCAGTGGGTTGGGACCAGGGGGTTGGGACCAGTGGGTTGGGACCAGTGTGTTGGGACCAGGGGGTTGGGACCAGTGGGTTGGGACCAGTGTGTTGGGACCAGAGGATTTTCATAACCAAGTAATGATGAGATGGAGGTTTGGCCAGGGGGTTGGGACCAGTGGGTTGGGACCAGTGGGTTGGGACCAGTGTGTTGGGACCAGTGTGTTGGGACCAGTGTGTTGGGACCAGGGGGTTGGGACCAGGGGGTTGGGACCAGTGTGTTGGGACCAGGGGGTTTTCATAACCAAGTAATGAAGAGATGGAGATTGGATCCAGGAGGTTGGATCCAGGAGGTTTGAGCCAGTGGGTTGGGACCCAGTGTGTCGGGACACAGTGTGTTGGGTCAGGGGGTTTTCCTAACCAAGTGACCTGATCAGGAATGTATTGTCTCTCTCTCTATCAACATGATAAATGTGCAACCAGAGGAAAAGAAACTCTGGACCACCTTTACTCCATATTCAAAGATGCATACAAAGCTCTCCCTCGCCCTCCATTTGGCAAATCTGACCATATTTCTATCCTCCGGATTCCTGCTTACAAGCAACAATTAAAGCAGGAAGCACCAGTGACTAGATCAATAAAAAAGTGGTCAGATGAGGCAGATGCTAAACTACAGGACTGTTTTTCTAGCACAGACTGGAATATTTTCTGGTATTCTTCCGATGGCATTGAGGATTACACCACATCAGTCACTGGCTTCATCAATAAGTGCATCGATGACGTCGTCCCCACAGTGACTATACGTACATAACCCAACCAGAAGTCATGGATTACAGGCAAAATCCAACCTTAGCTAAAAGGGTAGAGCTGCCGCTTTCAAGGAGCGGGACTCTAACCTGGAAGCTTATAAGAAATCCCGATATGCCCTCCGACGAACCATCAACCAGGCAAAGCATCAATACAGGACAAAGATCACATCATACTACACCGCCTCCGATGTTGGTCGGATGTGGCAGGGCTTGCAAACTATTACAGACTACAAAGGGAAGCACAGCCGAGAGCAGCCCAGTGACACGAGCCTACCAGACGAGCTAAATTATTTATATGCTCGCTTCGAAGCAAGTAACACTGTAACATGCATGAGAGCACCAGCTTTTCCGGACTACTGTGTGATCACATTCTCCGCAGCTGATGTGAGTAAGACCTTTGAACAGGTCAGCATTCACAAGGCCACAGGGCCAAACGGATTACCAGGATGTGTACCCGAGCATGCGCTCACTAACTGGCAAGCGTCTTCACTGACATTTTCAACCTCTCCCTGTCTGAGTCTGTAATACCAACATGTTTCAAGCATTGCACCATAGTCCCTGTGCCCAAGAAGACTAAGGTAACCTGCCTAAATAGCTACCGACACGTAGCACTCACGTCTGTGTTTTTGAAAGGCTGGTCATGGCTCACATCAACACCATTCTCCTAGAAACCCTAAACCTACTCCAATTTGCATACCGCCCCAACAGATCCACAGATGAAGCAATCTCAATTGAGAGGGGAAATACCTATGTGAGAATACTGTTCATAGACTACAGCCCAGCATTCAACACCATAGTCCCCTCCAAGCTAGGGACCTTGGGACTGAAGACCTCCTTCTGCAACTGGATGCTGGACTTTCTGACGGGCCGGCCCCAGGTGGTGAGGATAGGCAAGAACACCTCTGCCACACTGACCTTCAACACGGGAGGCCCTCAGGGATGCGTGCTTAGTCCCCTCTTGTACTCCCTGTTCACCCATGACTGTGTGGCCACACACGACTCCAACACCATCATCAAGTTTGCTGACGACACGAAGGCGATGAGAGGTCAGAGACTTGGCATTGTGGTGCCAGGACAACCTCTTCCTCAATGTCAGTAAGACCAAGGAGCTGATCGTGGACTATAGGAGCAAGAGGGGAGAGCACGTCCCCATCCACATCAACAGGGCTGTTAAAGGGTCTTGCTCTGACCCTACCCACAATCCCTAGACTGTATACAAACCATATGCACACACACACACACTACATTCACACTCCCACACAAAATCCACACACACACAAACCGACACAACCCAAACACACATGCGTACACATTACACACTCTCACAAACAAACACACACCTTTACACTCATTTGCTGCTGCTGCTCTGTTCTTTATTTTGCTCTTATTATTATTATCTATCCTGATGCCTAGTCACTTTACCCTGCCTTGTACATATCTACCTCAAATACCTCGTACCCCTGCACACTGATTTGGAACTGGTACTCCTTGTATATAGCTTTATTATTGGGTATTTTATTACACCGTTACAATATATACAGTACCAGTCAAAAGTTTGGACACACCTATTCATTCCAGGGTTTCTTTATTTTTTACAATTTTCTACATTGTAGAACATCAAAAGTATGAAATACCACATAAGGAATCCTGTAGTAACCAAAAAAATCGAAATATATTTTATATTTGAGATTCTTCAAAGTAGCCACCCTTTTCCTTGATGACAGCTTTGCACACTCTTGGCATTCTCTCAATCAGCTTCATGAGGGACTCACCTGGAATGCATTTCAATTAACAGGTGTGCCTTGTTCAAAGTTAATTTGTGGAATTTATTTCCTTAGTGCTTTTGAGCCAATCACTTGTTTTGTGACAAGGTAGGGGTGGTATACAGAAGATAGCCCTATTTGGTAAAATACCAAGTCCATATTATGGCAAGAACAGCTCAAATAAGCAAAGAGAAACGAAAGTCTAATATTATTTTAAGCCATGAAGTTCAGTCAATCCGGAAAATTTCAAAAACTTTGAACGTTTCTTCAAGTGCAGTCACAAAATCCATCAAGCGCTAGACCCAGAGTTACCTCTGCTGTAAAGTTCAAGTAACAGACACATCTCAACACTAGCTTGGAGATCCGTTACAGGATGTCTGTCACCCCACTGAGCCCCTATTGCAGGTTAGGGGTCACATCCACTTGAATGTCCTTCATATGACGAACCTCCTACAGAGCAAATGAGGAAAATATGATATATTATGATTTATGTTAGTAACAATACAATATGGGAATTTTATCCCAAAGCTACCTACAGCTAACATATATATTTATGTATGTGATCTATGTAAATAAAGGAGTATAACACAGCTGTAAAACTGTGAAGGACTATATGGTGGAGGCCTACCCATTTCCCAGGAGCATTGTAAAAAGTGGATTTGGGTACAGTGTTTATTTCCCCCTAATATCTTTGAAGATTACACCTAAAATAATTAGGCCTACTTCTTTCTACTGCTGATCTGAGACCATTAGGGTTAAACATTACAGATATAAATGCAATATATGCAGTAGAAAAGATTGCCTGCCCACCAAAGAATCAACATACGTTCTACATGGTCTATTTCTATCTGAAAGTAACACCTCAATCAAGCTTGTTAATTGATCGTTAAGTCCTGTTTGTCAGGTAAAAGGTCATTAGTGGCCTATATAAGCCTCATACAGGCCACGGGAAGACATTACCTGTTGATAACACAGACTATTCTCATGATCATGGGAGGTGTGAGAGAATTACTGCTCTTTGTGATGACTGTGGGGGTTGTCAAAGGTTGGTTCACTAATTTTTTATTTGGATTGAAGGGATTTGTTTGGGAAATATGCGAAACTTTACAAGTGTGAGATTAAAATTTGACTGTCTGTTTCCGCGTTGGTCAACTTTTATTCTTCACTGCTATTAATATATGTAGTTATTTTGTGTCAACTCCACTTCTGTTAACACTTTCTCCTCAGTTTCTTGTTACCCTGTTGGAAAGTCCCAGAAGCAAGAGCAAGTCTCTCTGCAGAGCAGACTTGGAGGTAAGTGTTTCTTTCCACAACCCTTCTAGCTTTGTACTGTGTCTATGGTGCTGCTGTGTTTGACACTCAATCAACACCATAGAGTAACTCAGTTGTCTAAATAATGTTGTCAAACTCTTTGATTTGGTCATTTTGCTTGTGTACCTTAACCTACGTTTTTCAGAGCTGTCATCAAATGACTTCTCCATTGTGCATGCCCTGGCCTTGCTCCGATCCATAGGGTCTGACGCTAAACAAGACAGAGAAGGTACGGCCTGAAACATATACTTTAATCTGTGTTGGGTTCATGTTGCTCAACATTCGAATGGTAATTTGGCCTAGACCGTGTAGAACAGCTGTGTTGCTGTAGAATACCCAACTGTTCCTTTATGTTTTCTCTCCAGAGAATTTAGAGACTAATGAAGTAGAATCCCAAGCTTCTCCAAACCATGGTAGCTCTACGGCAAATGATGCCCTGTCCTCTGACGACGCTACCTCTGAAGCTGCCCCTGGCCTGTCTGACGACGCTACCTCTGAAGCTGCCCCTGGCCCGTCTGACGACGCTACCTCTGAAGCTGCCCCTGGCCCGTCTGACGACGCTACCTCTGAAGCTGCCCCTGGCCCGTCTGACGACGCTACCTCTGAAGCTGCCACTGGCCTGTCTGACGACGCTACCTCTGACGCTACCTCTGAAGCTGCCACTGGCCCGTCTGACGACGCTAGCGCTGCCACTGGTCCGTCTGACGATGCTTCGGCTACCTCTGAAGCTGCCACTGGCCCGTCTGACGACGCTACCTCTGAAGCTGCCACTGGCCCGTCTGACGACGCTACCTCTGAAGCTGCCACTGGCCCGTCTGACGACGCTACCTCTGAAGCTGCCACTGGCCCGTCTGACGACGCTACCTCTGAAGCTGCCACTGGCCCGTCTGACGACGCTAGCGCTGCCACTGGTCCGTCTGACGATGCTTCCGCTACCTCTGAAGCTGCCACTGGCCCGTCTGACGACGCTACCTCTGAAGCTGCCACTGGCCCGTCTGACGACGCTACCTCTGAAGCTGCCACTGGCCCGTCTGACGACGCTACCTCTGAAGCTGCCACTGGCCCGTCTGACGACGCTACCTCTGAAGCTGCCACTGGCCCGTCTGACGACGCTACCTCTGAAGCTGCCACTGGCCCGTCTGACGACGCTACCTCTGAAGCTGCCACTGGCCCGTCTGACGACGCTACCTCTGAAGCTGCCACTGGCCCGTCTGACGACGCCACCTCTGAAGCTGCCACTGGCCCGTCTGACGACGCCACCTCTGAAGCTGCCACTGGCCCGTCTGACGACGCCACCTCTGAAGCTGCCACTGGCCCGTCTGACGACGCCACCTCTGAAGCTGCCACTGGCCCGTCTGACGACGCCACCTCTGAAGCTGCCACTGGCCCGTCTGACGACGCCACCTCTGAAGCTGCCACTGGCCCGTCTGACGACGCCACCTCTGAAGCTGCCACTGGCCCGTCTGACGACGCCACCTCTGAAGCTGCCACTGGCCCGTCTGACGACGCCACCTCTGAAGCTGCCACTGGCCCGTCTGACGACGCCACCTCTGAAGCTGCCACTGGCCCGTCTGACGACGCCACCTCTGAAGCTGCCACTGGCCCGTCTGACGACGCCACCTCTGAAGCTGCCACTGGCCCGTCTGACGACGCCACCTCTGAAGCTGCCACTGGCCCGTCTGACGACGCCACCTCTGAAGCTGCCACTGGCCCGTCTGACGACGCCACCTCTGAAGCTGCCACTGGCCCGTCTGACGACGCCACCTCTGAAGCTGCCACTGGCCCGTCTGACGACGCCACCTCTGAAGCTGCCACTGGCCCGTCTGACGACGCCACCTCTGAAGCTGCCACTGGCCCGTCTGACGACGCCACCTCTGAAGCTGCCACTGGCCCGTCTGACGACGCCACCTCTGAAGCTGCCACTGGCCCGTCTGACGACGCCACCTCTGAAGCTGCCACTGGCCCGTCTGACGACGCCACCTCTGAAGCTGCCACTGGCCCGTCTGACGACGCCACCTCTGAAGCTGCCACTGGCCCGTCTGACGATGCTAGCGCTGCCACTGGTCCGTCTGACGACGCTTCCGCTACCTCTGAAGCTGCCACTGACCCGTCTGACGACGCTACCTCTGAAGCTGGCCCGTCTGACGACGCTACCTCTGAAGCTGCCGCTGGCCAGTCTGACCATGCCATTGAGGAACTGTTAATTTCTGCATCTGAGCCCCCGTTGACCACAAGCATGGATATCTGATGTGGGACATGGTGCTCGGTGTCCATGCAAGAGTTCGTGGGTATTCTAGTCCAGGTTGTGTGTGTAACTGCATTTTTTGTTTTGGCTCAATTAAACGTTAACTGTAATACTTGTGTCCTCAGTATTGTTTTGACGGTTCCTACTTGCAGTTGAGGTCTATGACTTGAGTAACTGTGGTGATGGCAACATTTATTTTGCATTATAACCATGCTTTGGCATCAGCAATATGTTTACTTTGACCCCTGTGCTTAAATCACCATTTGCCTTAAGCTACATTTGGTCAAATTATGCTAGTAGCATCACATGATGTGGAATGGGTTCTAGTTCATTTAAACTTGATGGTTGTGGAACTGAGTTTTGGGTTTGTACATTAGGCTGTTGCTAGACTCGGGGTTAATGGTGTCAGTGCTAACTAATATCACGGTTGTCAACTTGCATTTAAATGACTCTTTTGGGTATCTTCTCTCGTAACTGACTTGGTTTCCAATTAGTGAATGCTTACATGTAAAACCAGCTCTCGTATCATTAGCCCATCTTTTTGGCGGGTTGTCTTCATATCCCAGTGCCAATCCAAACTTTCAGGTTTAAATAAGTCAATGCTAACCTGTCTTAGCTGGCAGGCTGCTATCATGTCCAGGCTCTCCCAGAGTTGCTTGTAGCGCCGCTAACCTAGGGTTTGAGGGCAGGAACAGTTTGACCAGGATTTCCCACCCACTCCGATTTACATGGGATAAACCATTGGAAGAAACCGGTAAATTTCTATGTGAAGCGTGAGGAAGTCTGTTCATACAGGCCTTCTCTAGCCGCATGATGAAGGTATCTGCTGATGAAGGTATCTGCTGTAATTCAAACATTTCTGTGGCACCGCTTTACTCAATTATGCCAACCAAATCCAGATAGCAAATGTTCTGAAAGAGCTGCAAAACCTGGACCCATACAAATCAGCTGGGTTTGACAATCTAGACCCTCTATTTCTGAAACTATCCGCCGCCATTGTCGCAACCCCTATTACCAGCCTGTTCAACCTCTCTTTCATATCGTCTGAGATCCCCAAGGATTGGAAAGCTGAAGCGGTCATCCCCTTCTTCAAAGGGGGAGACACCCTGGACCTAAACTGTTAGACCTATATCCATCCTGCCTAAGGTCTTCGAAAGCCAAGTTAATAAACAGATCACTGACCATCTCGAATTCCATTGACCTCCTCCACTGTGCAATCCGGTTTCCGAGCCGGTCACGGATGCACCTCAGCCACGCTCAAGGTACTAAACGATATAACCGCCATCGATAAAAGACAGTACTGTGCAGCCGTCTTCATCGACCTGGCCAAGGCTTTCGACTCTGTCAATCACCATATTCTTAACGGCAGACTCGGTAGCCTCGGTTTTTCTGATGACTGCCATGTCTGGTTCACCAACTACTTTGCAGACATAGCTCAGTGTGTCAAATCGGAGTGCATGTCTGGTCCTCTGGCGGTTCCGACCTAGAATATGTGGACATCTATAAATACCTAGGTGTCTGGCTAGACTGTAAACTCTCCTTCCAGACTCATATCAAACATCTCCAATCCAAAATAAAATCAAGAATCGGCTTCCTATTTCGCAACAAAGCCCCCTTCACTCACGCCGCCAAACTTACCCTAGTAAAACTGACTATCTTACCGATCCTCGACTTCGGCGATGTCATCTACAAAATAGCTTCCAATACTCTACTCAGCAAACTAGATGCAGTTTATCATAGTGCCATCCGTTTTGTTACTAAAACACCTTATACCACCCACCACTGCGACCTGTATGCTCTAGTCGGCTGGCCCTCGCTTCATATTCGTCGCCAGACCCGCAGGCTCCAGGTCATCTATAAGTCTATGCTAGGTAAAGCTCCGCCTTATCTCAGTTCACTAGTCACGATAACAACACCCACCCGTAGCACGTGTTCCAGCATGTATATCTCACTGGTCATCCCCAAATCCAACACCTCTTTTGGCCGCCTTTCCTTCCAGTTCTCTGCTGCCAGTGACTGGAACCAATTGAAAAAAATCGCTGAAGTTGGAGACTTTTATTTCCCTCACCAACTTTAAACATCAACTATCTGAGCAGCTAACCGATCGCTGCAGCTGTACATAGTCCATCTGTAAGTAGCCCACCCAATCTACCTACCTCATCCCCATACTGTTTTTATTTCATTTACTTTTCTGCTTTTTTGCACACCAGTATCTATACTTGCACATCATTATCTGCTCATTTATCACTCCAGTGTTAATCTGCTAAATTGTAATTATTTGCTCCTATGACCTATTTATTGCCTACCTCCTCATGCCTTTTGCACACACTGTATATAGACTTTCTTTTTTCTACTGTGTCATTGGCTTGTTTATTGTTTATCCCATGTGTAACTCTGTGTTGTTCTCTGTGTCACACTGCTTTGCTTATCTTGGCCAGAATTTCTTGATGATGCTCTTCGAGACAAGTTTGTATGTGGTCTCACAGGTGAAGCATATCACAGAAGGCTTCTGTCAGAGAAGGACCTGACCTTTCGGAAAGCCTGTGATATCGCACTTGGACTCGAGCTTGCCCACAGGGATACTATTGAGCTATCGGGATATGCAGAACGTCAGAAAGGTGTTCACAAGGTCAGTGATGCACGTGGTGAAAAAGGCTCACAAAAGTCACACTTTTCTCAGTCCCGTCCTCAAGGTTACACAAGAACAAAGCAGCCCACATCTCAAAGGTCTAAGCCAAGTTGCTACAGATGTGGGGGAGATAATCATCAGCACAGTGAATGTCGATTCCAAAACGTAAAGTTCCACAATTGTGGAAAGGTTGGACATTTACAGAAAGTGTGTAAAGCCTCAAAACGCACAGCGAGAGCGCACTAAGTGTCAGACGCAGCACAAGAAGAGGAAGGTACTACTGAAACAGTATTGGAACTGTCCACAGTGTACACAGCTCAACAACAAAAAGATGGAATCTATCTCAACATGGAGTTAGCGTGAAAACCGGTAAAAAAGCAGCTGGACACGAGCGTCTGTATCTCTGGTTCCAGAGAGACTCTACAAAGAAAAACTGAAAGAGTGCCCTCTTCAGCCAGCGTCCATCCGCCTTTCTTCATACACTGGTGACACTATTCCTGTGTTAGGGCAGATCCAGGTACCAGTCCGGTATGAGGGGAAGGAGTGGACGCTACCGCTTGTCATTGTTAAAGGAGAAAAATCAGCCTTGCTAGGCAGAAATTGGCTACAAAAGATCAAGTTGAACTGGGGAGAAATCTTCAGTCTGAGAAAGGACAAACCAGTGAGTCAGGCTACACTCACTAACATGCTGGAGAAGCACAAAGAAGTTTTCAAAGATGGCTACGGCGAAATACAAGACTTCACAGCAAAAGTCAGAGTGCAAGAAGGAACCAAGCCTATCTTTCACAAACCACGTCCAGTTCCCTATGCTCTTAAGGAAGCAGTAGAGAAGGAACTGGACCGCCTACAGAAGAATAACATAATCACGAAAGTAGCGAGAAGCGACTGGGCCGCTCCGATTGTTGTAGTCCCAAAGAAAGACAAGACCGTCAGAATGTGCGGTGACTACAAGGTCACAGTAAATCGCTGCATACTACCAGAGGAATATCCACTACCAAACGCTGAAGATCTGTTTGCCACTCTAGCTGGTGGGAAGGTTTTCAGTAAGCTGGACCTGGCATTTGCTTATCAGCAACTGAAGCTGGATCCGGAGTCAGAACAGTATCTGACCATCAATACACACAAGGGGCTATTCAGATTCAATCGCTTGGCCTACGGAATCTCGACAGCTCCAGCGATATTCCAACACACAATGGTTTAGGACATTCAACAGCATGTAGGCCACTGCTCACCTTGTGAAGCTGTTCGCAACAAGCCTGCTGCTGCAGCTCTTCATCCATGGTCCTGGGCTGCGACACCTTGGGAACGCATCCATGTGGATTACGCCGAGATTGACAAGCAACATTTCCTTGTTGTCGTCGATGTCCATTCCAAGTGGATGGAAGTGTTCCCTACTCAACTGACCACAGCTGAGAAGACCATCAATCTTCTCAGACACCTGTTCGCATCCTTTGGACTAGTCAAGGAGCTCGTATCGGACAATGGCCCTCCTTTCACGTCAAACGATTTTGAAATGTTTCTCAAGAACAATGGAGTAAGGCACATCCTGTCACCACCTTACCATCCGGCATCAAACGGATCAGCGGAGAGAGCCGTGCAAACCTTTAAGAAGGCCTGGACTAGACTCGAGGTCCAGTCTGTGCCCACCCACCAAAGGCTTCCCCGGTTCCTGTTTACTTACCGTAACACACCACACACAGTAACGGAATGTACACCAGCTGAACTGTTTCTGAGACGCCAACCACGTACCCGCCTGACATTGTTGAAACCAGACTTGTCAAGCACTGTGGCAAAGCACCAGCTACAGCAGAAGAAAGCTCATGACAGACACTCAAAGACTGTCAGAGAATTCAAAGAGGGAGAGATGGTGATGGTACGTGATTTCAGACACCCCAAGAGCCTGTGGAACCCAGGTGTGATCTTGCAACGCAAAGGACCTTTGACTTACCAAGTCCAAATTGGTCATCGCCAGGTCAACGTTCATGTGGATCATCTGCTACGGTCCAACGCCCCAGCAGAGACACGCCGAGAGAACAATAATGACTCCCAGGACTATTCTCCTGACTGTGGACGTACGGGAGAGACAGAGCCTGACCTTCCACCCGAACCTGGCCCATCACCGGAAGCCCAGGAGGAGCGGAGATATCCTATTCGACAGCGAAAGGCACCTCAAAAGCTTGACCTGTGAGTTGAGCTGTTTAAGGTAACAGACAGTAAAACAAACAAACACTTTAATATGTCCTAGATAAAAGGAAAGAAAAAGGACATTACCTGGGTTAGTTATTAGGACACAAACTCCATCTTCGGGGCAGAATAATCCCCTGGATTTGTGCTGGGCTCTGAAAAGTCTGCTTCAACCAGGTCTCCTGCTATCTCTCTCAGAATGACCTTCTTGATCCAAATCAGTCAGGTTTCAAGACTAGTCACTCAACTGAGACTGCTCTTCTCTGTATCACGGAGGCGCTCCGCACTGCTAAAGCTAACTCTCTCTCCTCTGCTCTCATCCTTCTAGACCTATCGGCTGCCTTCGATACTGTGAACCATCAGATCCTCCTCTCCACCCTCTCCGAGTTGGGCATCTCCGGCGCGGCCCACGCTTGGATTGCGTCCTACCTGACAGGTCGCTCCTACCAGGTGGCGTGGCGAGAATCTGTCTCCTCACCACGCGCTCTCACCACTGGTGTCCCCCAGGGCTCTGTTCTAGGCCCTCTCCTATTCTCGCTATACACCAAGTCACTTGGCTCTGTCATAACCTCACATGGTCTCTCCTATCATTGCTATGCAGACGACACACAATTAATCTTCTCCTTTCCCCCTTCTGATGACCAGGTGGCGAATCGCATCTCTGCATGTCTGGCAGACATATCAGTGTGGATGACGGATCACCACCTCAAGCTGAACCTCGGCAAGACGGAGCTGCTCTTCCTCCCGGGGAAGGACTGCCCGTTCCATGATCTCGCCATCACGGTTGACAACTCCATTGTGTCCTCCTCCCAGAGCGCTAAGAACCTTGGCGTGATCCTGGACAACACCCTGTCGTTCTCAACTAACATCAAGGCGGTGGCCCGTTCCTGTAGGTTCATGCTCTACAACATCCGCAGAGTACGACCCTGCCTCACACAGGAAGCGGCGCAGGTCCTAATCCAGGCACTTGTCATCTCCCGTCTGGATTACTGCAACTCGCTGTTGGCTGGGCTCCCTGCCTGTGCCATTAAACCCCTACAACTCATCCAGAACGCCGCAGCCCGTCTGGTGTTCAACCTTCCCAAGTTCTCTCACGTCACCCCGCTCCTCCGCTCTCTCCACTGGCTTCCAGTTGAAGCTCGCATCCGCTACAAGACCATGGTGCTTGCCTACGGAGCTGTGAGGGGAACGGCACCTCAGTACCTTCAGGCTCTGATCAGGCCCTACACCCAAACAAGGGCACTGCGTTCATCCACCTCTGGCCTGCTCGCCTCCCTACCACTGAGGAAGCACAGTTCCCGCTCAGCCCAGTCAAAACTGTTCGCTGCTCTGGCACCCCAATGGTGGAACAAACTCCCTCACGACGCCAGGACAGCGGAGTCAATCACCACCTTCCGGAGACACCTGAAACCCCACCTCTTCAAGGAATACCTAGGATAAAGCAATCCTTCTGCCCCCCCCCCCCCCCCCTTAAAAGATTTAGATGCACTATTGTAAAGTGGCTGTTCCACTGGATGTCATAAGGTGAATGTACCAATTTATACGTCGCTCTGGATAAGAGCGTCTGCTAAATGACTTAAATGTAATGTAAATGTAAAAATGTTAAGAATGCATTGTTCAGATATTGCATTAGTAGTTCCCTAACATATTTACCTTGTTCTCTGGGAGTTAAACACTATGGGGGAGGAGTGTAGTATCTAGGATCTACATCTGTTTATATTAGTTACTATGCTGTTACTAAGCAGTGATGTATTACGACAGTGTACGTTACTACACCTAATAGGAAATGCACATGCGCACTAGTGTGCCCGGGAAAACTGTAGAGCACGAGAGGTTTTGACTAAACGAAAACTGACTGTACTCCCGTCTCCTGCCTTGTTATTTCTCCACAACACAAATATTACACACATCAAGGAATAAAAATAAGAATCCTTGCATCACATCACTCTGCAGTGTTCCGGACTCACATTAACCAACTGACTAGATCACTGATCCAAACTGATACATTGAGGAGATTGAAATATTGTTAACCTAAACATTTTCCTCTGCATGCTACCTAGCAGTAGCCACCACAGCCATTTTGAAATGGCCGTGTCAGCCAATCAGCTCCGTTGTTGCTCAAACGGGGACATGCCATTCCATAATGGCTGCTTTGTCTACTGCTAGCTAGCATGAGGACGGAAAGGCCATGTTGCCGGAAAACAAGCAGTATTTCAATCTTTTCGATGTATCAGTTTGGATAAAAGTAACATTTGGAGAACAGTGTTATATCCCATCACTGCACTGAGGCAGCAGGTGGCCTAGTGGTTAGATTGTTGGGCCTGCCACCAAAAGGTTGCTAGATCGAATCTCTGAGCTGACAAGGTACAAATCTGTTGTTTCTCCCCTGGTCAAGGCAGTTAACCCACTATTCCTAGTCTGTCATTGTAAATAAGAGTTTGTTCTTAACTGACTTGCCTAGTTAGACAAAATGGAGGTATGTTTTCAGACCCATATCTCACACCAGCTCCGCAGGGTCTTAATCTAACCATGATGGCATTCCCTCTAATTGTTTTCGGCACTGAGCAAATTTCAGTCCTAGTACTTTCCCAAACTAACTGATCTTAGAAGTCTGGATAGTTGAAGGGAATATGGAGGTAACTACACCGAGCATAATGGAAGGCCATATTGCATTCACCCATTCAGGCATCAGTGTCCTTGTATCTAACTGGGACAGGCTAGGATTCAATCTAAAAAGCTAGCTGGTTTCCGTCTATATACGTTTTTACTCACCTAGACCAAGGTTAGTGACACAATATAGACAATATGGTTCTAGCTCTATCTAGCCAATTGAGAATGATAGAGATATCATCTTTATAAACACTGAATTTACAAAAAGTTAAGAATACCTGCTCTTTCCATGACCTAGACTGACCAGGTAAATCCAGATGAAAGCTATGATCACTTACTGATGTCACTTGTTAAATCCACTTCATCAGTATAGATTTAGGGGAGGAGACAGGTTAAAGGATTTTTAAGCCTCGAGACAATTGAGACATGGATTTTGTATGTGTTACATTCAGAGAGTGAATGGGCAAGACAAAACATTTACGTGCCTATAAAACGGGGTATGTTATTAGGTGGCGGTTTCCCGTGTGTATCAAGAATGTCCACCACCCAAAGGACATCCAGCCATCCTGACACAGCTGTGGAAAGCCATGGAGTCAACATGGGCCAGTATCCCTGTAGAGTCCATGCCCCGATGAATTTAGGCTTTTCTGAGGACAAAAGGGGGGGATGGGGTGGGACTTCCTATAGGTTAAGGTAAGATCACAGAATTCCATACAGGTCACCAGGGGGGATCAGCCAATGAATTATGCTCATGAGAAAACATTCCATATCTGCAGCTGGCAGTAAACCACCAACCTTGGCTTTATACCTGTTCAAACACACTCTTGTTGGCAGTGTGCACTCTTTCAGTTTGTTTGCCAACTCATAGACGTAGTAGAAGAAGAAAATGGACTACTTAAAAATGGAGATGGCCTCAATGGCGCTGCCCGTGCTCTTGCAGACACCATAATGGGACAGATACAATGATACGATGTCTATCTAAGTATATGGTTACGGAGAATAGTCCCATATGAGATTGTTAGGTCACGTCATCCCCTTTCGTGTTGTCGTCGTGGCAACAGGTCGGGAACAGCTCCTGAGTGAAGGCGAGGCATGCAGCCGTGTCTGCCCGTCTCCGTAGTTCGTCAGTTTTCCAGCCTCGTAGTCCAGCAGCATTCTGATGCGGGAGTGGTGACAGTGGCCAGCCACCGTTTCCAGGTGTAACAGTATAACTTTAGTCCGTCCCCTCGCGCGAACCAGGGACCCTCTGCACACATCAACAACAGTCACCCACGAAGCATCGTTACCCATCGCTCCACAAAAGCCTCGGCCCTTGCAGAGCAAGGGGATCCACTACTTCAACGTTTCAGAGCAAGTGACGTCACCGACTGAAAGGCTGCTAGCGCGCACCACCGCTACCTAGCTAGCCATTTCACATCGGTTACACAGGCACCCATTGTGCCAGGTGCTCAGCTGGCGCTCATCCAGCTGGAGGCTCTAGGGAAGATCGTTCATTCCCACCATACACCGTTTCCCCTTTTCCTTCCTAGGGATGCCCTCGTACGTTCTCCTGGGAGAGGAGCAGGTGATCGTTGGCCGTGCAAGGGTCAAAGGTCAGGGTGCAGCGGTCTGAGGAGGAGGGCGAAGGGAACATGTGAGAAGACAATTAGGTGTACATAATATCTATGATAGTTTTATGTTAAAGTAAGGAACAACCACATACATTCGCTGAGGTCCTGCTTCCCAGCTAGGTTACATGGAGCAGCTGGACTGGGGATCACAGCCAGGATGGTGCACTTATCCTGGGCTGAACCTACTGAAGTGGGTTGGGGGATGGGGAAGAGAAGGGAGATTGGTGGAGAGACACAGAGACATATTTTAAAAGATTGGAGATTACTATCCCTAACAATAAAATCCTTCATACATTGAGGTAAGGTTACCATGCTTGTCCTGCCCCACAGCTGTAAACACAGCCTCGTACAGGTCCTCAGACACTAGCTGGAGATCCCTTACAGGATGTCTGTCACCCCACTGAGCCCCTCCTACAGTTTAGGGGTCACACCCACTTGAATGTTCTTCATATGACGAACCTCCACCAGCCGAGTCTCCAACAGAGCAAATGAGGAAAATATGATATATTATGATTTATGTTAGTAACAATACAATATGGGAATTTTATCCCAAAGCTACCTACAGCTAACATATATATTTATGTATGTGATCTATGTAAATAAAGGAGTATAACACAGCTGTAAAACTGTGAAGGACTATATGGTGGAGGCCTACCCATTTCCCAGGAGCATTGTAAAAAGTGGATTTGGGTACAGTGTTTATTTCCCCCTAATATCTTTGAAGATTACACCTAAAATAATTAGGCCTACTTCTTTCTACTGCTGATCTGAGACCATTAGGGTTAAACACTACAGATATAAATGCAATATATGGAGTAGAAAAGATTGCCTGCCCACCAAAGAATCAACATACGTTCTACATGGTCTATTTCTATCTGAATGTAACACCTCAATCAAGCTTGTTAATTGATCGTTAAGTCCTGTTTGTCAGGTAAAAGGTCATTAGTGGCCTATATAAGCCTCATACAGGCCACGGGAAGACATTACCTGTTGATAACACAGACTATTCTCATGATCATGGGAGGTGTGAGAGAATTACTGCTCTTTGTGATGACTGTGGGGGTTGTCAAAGGTTGGTTCACTAATGTTTTATTTGGATTGAAGGGATTTGTTTGGGAAATATGCAGAACTTTACAAGTGTGAGATTAAAATTTGACTGTTTCTTCCGCGTTGGTCAACTTTTATTCTTCACTGCTATTAATATATGTAGTTATTTTGTGTCAACTCCACTTCTGTTAATACTTTCTCCTCAGTTTCTTGTTACCCTGTTGGAAAGTCCCAGAAGCAAGAGCAAGTCTCTCTGCAGAGCAGACTTGGAGGTAAGTGTTTCTTTCCACAAACCTTCTAGCTTTGTACTGTGTCTATGGTGCTGCTGTGTTTGACACTCATGCAACACCATAGAGTAACTCCGTTGTCTAAATAATGTTGTCAAACCCTTTGATTTGGTCATTTTGCTTGTGTACCTTAACCTACGTTTTTCAGAGCTGTCATCAAATGACGTCTCCATTGTGCATGCCCTGGCCTTGCTCCGATCCATAGGGTCTGACGCTAAACAAGACAGAGAAGGTACGGCCTGAAACATATACTTTTAAATCTGTGTTGGGTTCATGTTGCTCAACATTCGAATGGCAATTTGGCCTAGACCGTGTAGAACAGCTGGGTATTCTACAGCAACACAACTGTTCCTTTATGTTTTCTCTCCAGAGTATTTAGAGACTAATGAAGTAGAATCCCAAGCTTCTCCAAACCATGGTAGCTCTACGGCAAATGATGCCCTGTCCTCTGACGACGC
>NW_026602452.1:0-17330 GCF_029448725.1 Salvelinus fontinalis | reverse complement strand
TGTCACGCCCTGGCCTTATTATTCTTTGTTTTCTTTATTATTTTAGTTAGGTCAGGGTGTGACATGGGTAATGTTTATGTTTTGTTGGTTTTGGGTGTTTATTTGGTAAAGGGGTTATGGGGTGTAGTAGATGGTTTTGTGTTGAGTGTATATGTCTAGCGTTGTCTATGTTGGTTAGTTATCTAGGAGAGTCTATGGTTACCTGAATGAGTTCCCAATTAGAGACAGCTGATTTCGGTTGTCTCTGATTGGGAGCCTTATTTAGGGTAGCCATAGGCTCTCATTGATTGTGGGTAATTGTCTATGTAAGAACGTTTGTAGCCTGTTTGTATGTGCACAACGTTTGTAGCTTCACGGTCATTTTGTTGTTTTGTTAAAGTGTTTTTGTGTCGTGTTCATCTTCGTGTTATAATAAAAGAAGATGGCATATTTTCCAACTGCTGCATTTTGGTCCGTTAATCCGCCACACGATCGTGACAGAATTACCCACCATAGGACCAAGCGGCATGGAAGGCGGCAACAGGACCTACCCACAAAGGATTTCTGGACATGGGAGGAGATACTGGATGGTAAGGGGCCGTGGGATCAACCTGGAGAATATCGCCTCCCTCGTGAAGAGCTGGAGGCAGCGAAAGCCGAGAGGAGGCGATATGAGGAGGCAGCACGGAGACAAGGCTGGAAGCCCGTGAGTACAACCCAAAAATTTCTTGGGGGGGGCCTTAAAGGGAGTGTGGCGAAGTCAGGTAGGAAACCTGCGCCTACTCCCTGTACTTACCGTGGAGAGCGAGAGTACGGGCAGACACCGTGTTACGCAGTAGAGCGCACGGTGTCTCCTGTACGCGTGCATAGCCCGGTTCGGTACATTGCAGCTCCACGTATCGGCCGGGCTAGACTGAGCGTTGAGCCATATGTCATGAAGCCGGCCCAACGCATCTGGTCACCAGTGCGTCTCCTCGGGCCGGCGTACATGGCACCAGCCTTACGCATGGTGTCCCCGGTTCGCCTACATAGGCCGGTGCGGGTTATTCCACCTCCCCGCACTGGTCAGGCGACGGGGAGCATAGAACCAGGTAAGGTTGGGCAGGCTCGGCGTTCAAGGGAGCCAGTACGCCTGCACGGTCCGGTATTTCCGGCGCCACCTCCCCGCCCCAACCCAGTACCACCAGTGCCTCCTCCACGCACTAGTTATATGGTGCGTGTCTCCAGCCCTTTACCACCAGTGTCTAAACCACGCACCAAGCCTCCTGTGTGTCCCCAGAGTCCTGTGCGTCCTGTTGCTGCTCCCCGCACTAGCCCTGAGATGCGTGTCCCCAGCCCGGTGCCACCAGTCCCGGCACCACGCACCAGGCCTACAGTGCGCCTCAGCCGGCAGGAGTCTGCCGTCTGCACAGCGTTGACTGAACTGCTCGTCTCCCCAGCGCCATCTGAGCCATCCGTCTCCCCAGCGCCATCTGAGCCATCCGTCTCCCCAGCGCCATCTGAGCCATCCGTCTGCAATGAGCCTGCAAAGCCGCCCGTCTGCCATGAGCCTGCAAAACCGCCCGTCTGCCATGAGCCCACTGAGCCGTCCGCCAGACAGGAGCCGCTAGAGCCGCCAGCCAGACAGGAGCCGCTAGAGCCGTCCGTCAGACAGGATCTGCCAGAGCCGCCAACCAGACAGGATCTGCCAGAGCCGCCAACCAGACAGGATATGCCAGAGCCGCCAACCAGACAGGAGCAGCCAGATCAGTCAGCCAGCCATGAGCAGCCAGATCAGTCAGCCAGCCATGAGCAGCCAGATCAGTCAGCCAGCCATGAGCAGCCAGATCAGTCAGCCAGCCATGAGCAGCCAGATCCGTCAGCTAGCCATGAGCAGCCAGATCCGTCAGCTAGCCATGAGCAGCCAGATCCGTCAGCTAGCCATGAGCAGCCAGATCCGTCAGCTAGCCATGAGCAGCCAGATCCGTCAGCTAGCCATGAGCAGCCAGATCCGTCAGCTAGCCATGAGCAGCCAGATCCGTCAGCTAGCCATGAGCAGCCAGATCCGTCAGCTAGCCATGAGCAGCCAGATCCGTCAGCTAGCCATGAGCAGCCAGATCCGTCAGCTAGCCATGAGCAGCCAGATCCGTCAGCTAGCCATGAGCAGCCAGATCCGTCAGCTAGCCATGAGCAGCCAGATCCGTCAGCTAGCCATGAGCAGCCAGATCCGTCAGCCAGCCATGAGCAGCCAGATCCGTCAGCCAGCCATGAGCAGCCAGATCCGTCAGCCAGCCATGAGCAGCCAGATCCGTTAGCCAGCCATGAGCAGCCAGATCCGTTAGCCAGCCATGAGCAGCCAGATCTGTCAGCCAGCCATGGGCCGTCCCTCAGTCCGGAGCTGCAGTCCCTCAGTCCGGAGCTGCAGTCCCTCAGTCCGGAGCTGCAGTCCCTCAGTCCGGAGCTGCCATTCCTCAGTCCGGAGCTGCCCCTTACCCTGGAGCTGCCCCTTACCCTGGTGCTGCCCCTTACCCTGGTGCTGCCCCTTATCCTGGTACTGCCCCTTATCCTGGTACTGCCCCTGACCCTGGTACTGCCCCTTACCCTGGTACTGGTCCTTAGTCCGGAGCTGTCCCTTAGTCCGGAACTCCCCCTTAATGCAATGGAGTTAATGTGGAGGGGGGTCGTTTGGAGGAAGCCTAGGAGGTGGTTAGGTACTGTGGTGACGTGGGGACTACGACCAGAGCCGGAGCCGCCACCGTGGAGGGGAGCCCACCCAGACCCTCCCCTAGACTGTGTATGGTGCGCCCGGAGTTCGCGCCTCAAGGGGGGGGTTATGTCACGCCCTGGCCTTATTATTCTTTGTTTTCTTTATTATTTTAGTTAGGTCAGGGTGTGACATGGGTAATGTTTATGTTTTGTTGGTTTTGGGTGTTTATTTGGTAAAGGGGTTATGGGGTGTAGTAGATGGTTTTGTGTTGAGTGTATATGTCTAGCGTTGTCTATGTTGGTTAGTTATCTAGGAGAGTCTATGGTTACCTGAATGAGTTCCCAATTAGAGACAGCTGATTTCGGTTGTCTCTGATTGGGAGCCTTATTTAGGGTAGCCATAGGCTCTCATTGATTGTGGGTAATTGTCTATGTAAGAACGTTTGTAGCCTGTTTGTATGTGCACAACGTTTGTAGCTTCACGGTCGTTTTGTTATTTTGTTGTTTTGTTAAAGTGTTTTTGTGTCGTGTTCATCTTCGTGTTATAATAAAAGAAGATGGCATATTTTCCAACTGCTGCATTTTGGTCCGTTAATCCGCCACACGATCGTGACAACAGCCCACGGTAAAAAGCACTGAAGGCTCTACACTACCGGTCAAAAGTTTTAGAACACCTACTCATTCAAGGGTTTTTCTTTATTTTTACTATTTTCTACATTGAAGAAAAATAGTGAAGACATCAAAACAATGAAATAACACATATGGAATCATGTAGTAACCAAAAAAGTGTTAAACAAAACCAAATATATTTTAGATTCTTCAAAGTAGCCACCCTTTGCCTTGATGACAGCTTTGCACACTCTTGGCATTCTCTCAACCAGCTTCATGAGAAAGTCACCTGGAATGCATTTCAATTAACAGGTGTGCCTTCTTAAAAGTGGAATTTCTTTCCTTTTTAATGCATTTGACACAATCAATTGTGTTGTGACAAGGTGGGGGGGGGGGGGTATACAGAAGATAGCCCTATTTGGCAAAATACTAAGTCCATATTATGGCAAGAACAGCTCAAATAAGCAAAGAGAAATCATTACTTTATGACATGAAGGTCAGTCAATACGGAATATTTCAAGTGTAGTTGCAAAAACAATCAAGCACTATGATGAAACTGGCTCTCATGAGGACCACCACAGCAATGGAAGACCCAGAGTTACCTCTGCTGCCGAGGATAAGTTCATTAGAGTTACCAGCCTCAGATATTGCTGCCCAAATAAATGCTTCACAGAGTTCAAGTAACTGACACATCTCAACATCAACTGTTCAGAGGAGACTGTGTGAGTCAGGCCTTTATAGTTGAATTGCTGCAAAGAAACCACTATTAAAGGACACCAATAAGAAGAGACTTACTTGGCCCATGAAACACAATCAATTTGTCCTTTGGTCTGGAGCCCAAATTTGAGATTTTTGGTTCCAACTGCCATATCTTTGTGAGATGCAGTGTGGGTGAACAGATGATCTCTGCATGTGTATTTCCTACCATAAAGCATGGAGTAGGAGGGTATATGGTGTGGGGGTGCTTTTCTGTTGACACTGTCTGTGATTTATTTAGAATTCACACTTAACCAATATGGCTACAACAGCATTCTGCAGCTATACGTTATCCCATCTGGTTTGGGCTTAGTGGGACTATCATTTGTTTTAATAAATTATTATAAAAAAATAAAAACAATTGTTTGTTACTTTTACACCTTTTTCGTGGAATCCAATTGGTAGTTACAGTCTTGTCTCATCGCTGCAACTCCCGTATGGACTCGGGAGAGGCGAAGGTCGAGAGCCGTGCGTCCTCCAAAACACAACCCAGCCAAGCCGCACTGCTTCTTGACACAATGCCTGCTTAACCCGGAAGCCAGGCGCACCAATGGGTCGGAGGAAACACCATACACCTGGCAACCCTGTCAGTGTGCATTGCGCCCGGCTCGCCACAGGAGTCGCTAGAGCTCGATAGGACAAGAACATCCCTGCCGGCCAAACCCTCCCCTAACCCGGACAACGCTGGGCCAATTGTGTGCCGCCCCATGGGTCTCCCGGTCGCGGCCCGGCTGCGACAGAGCCTGGACTCCAACCAGGATCTCTAACTGCACAGCTTACCTTAGACCACAGCGCTACTCAGGAGAATTCATTTGTTTTTCAACAGGACAATGACCCAACACACCTCCAGGCTGTGTAAGGGCTATTTTACCAAGAAGGAGAGTGACGGAGTGCTGTATCAGATGACCTGGCCTCCACAATCCCCCGATCTCAACCAAATTGAGATGTTTTGAGATGAGTAGGACCGCAGAGTAAAGGAAAAACAGCCAACAAGTGCTCAGCATATGTGTGAACTCCTTCAAGACTGTTGGAAAAGCATTCCACGTGAAGTTGGGTGAGCGAATGCCAAGAGTGTGCAAAGCTGTCATCAAGGCAAAGGGTGGCTATTTGAAAAATCTCAAATATACAGTATGATATGTTTTGATATGTTTCACACTTTTTTGGTTACTACATGATTCCATGTGTGTTATTTCATAGTTTTGATGTATACACTATTATTCAACAATGTAGAAAATAGCATTTTCTTCTTTGACGCACCTTATGTCTAAACTTCTTTACAGTGAAATGATCTTGGTGATCTCAACTGGTGTTGGTTAAAACCGGTGTCTGATGATTTAAAAATGTTTTGTAATTCTATGAATCTTACCCGGTTGATTAACTCACCCACTCGCCCAAATCTTAAATGCCCAGATAAATCTACCCTGATTGATTTGATATTAACAAATGTTCCACATAAATATTCTGCGGTTGGTGATTTTTGTAATGATTTAAGTGACCATTATGCTGTTAGAAATACTAAGGTTCCTAAGACAAACCCATGTTTTATTCGTAAGAGAAATTTGAAGTGTTTTAATGAGCAGGCTTTCTTTCATGATTTGTTTTATTTTGACTGGAGCAAGATTGAGCTTATCCCTGATGTGGAAACTGCCTGGATATTCTTTAATTATGTTTTCTTCCAAATAGTAAACACACATGCCCCATTCCGCAGGTTCAGGGTTAAAGGGCGGGATAATCCATGGTTTTCTTCTGAGCTGTCTTGTATTATTCACGACCGTAATCTAGCCTGGGCTAAAGCAAGGAAATCATGTTCTGATGCTGATTGGCTTATTTTTAGGCAGTTACGAAACAAGTGTTCTTTTCTTCTCAGGAAGGCCAAGTCTGAATATTTTATGTCTGTTACCACTGATAACCTGAATGACCCTAGAAAGTTTTGGAAGGCTATTAAGTCTATGTCTGGTAACAGTAATGTTACTGAATTACCGTCATGTGTTTTGAAGGACTCTCTTGCTGTATATGACAACTGAAATGCTGAATTGTTTCAATGAGCACTTTGTATCATCTGGTAGGCTGTTTGATTCAGTGTCCTCTGTCTCTGTACAACCCTGTGTGGATGAACCAGTGACCTCTGTCTCTGTACAACCCTGTGTGGATGAACCAGTTAGAGCTGGTCAAACTTTTTGCCATTCTCAGTGCAGGTGGTACATAAAGTCCTGAAATCCTTAGATCAGAGAAAGCCTGCAGGTCTTGATCATTTGGATCCCTGCTTTTTAAATCTGGCAGCTGATTTCATAGCTGAACCACTTACATATCTGTTCAATCTAACCCTGGAATGTAATGATATTCCGAAAATCTGGAAATCAGCATTTGTCCTTGTCACGCCCTGGCCTTAGTATTCTTTGTTTTCTTTATTATTTTAGTTAGGTCAGGGTGTGACATGGGGAATGTTTGTGTTTTGGGTGGTTATATGGTAAAGGGGGTGTTGGGTGTAGTGTATGGGTTTGTGTTGAGTGAAGGTGTCTAGCTGTGTCTATGGTTGAGTGTAGGTTCTAGGAAAGTCTATGGTTGTCTGAATTGGGTCTCAATTAGAGACAGCTGGTTATTGTTGTCTCTGATTGGGAGCCATATTTAAGGCAACCATAGGCTTTAGCTGTTTGTGGGGAATTGTCTATGTCTGTGTCTATGTTGCATGTTTTTGCACTTAGTCATTTATAGCTTCACGTTTGATGTTTTTGTTTCGTTTTGTCCTTCTTCTAATAAAGAAGATGTACTTTCCACGCGCTGAGCCTTGGTCCTCTCTCAGTCCCTTTGACGATCGTGACAGTCCTACCACTTTTAAAAGTGGGAGATCCAACTCTTTTAAATAATAGGTCAATCTCTACTTGAAACCCTTGTGAGTGAACAGCTAAAATAGTTTTTATTTACTAACTCTATTTTATCAATGTACCAATTGGGCTTCAGGAAGAAGCATAGCACAATTACAGCAGCCATGAAGCTTTTAAATGATATCACTGAAGCCCTTGACAAAAAACAACACTGTGTCTCACTTTTTATTGATCTCTCTAAGGCTTTTGATACAGTTGATCATGCTATACTAAGGCAGAGATTTTCGAGTGTAGGTCTTTCAGAGCATGCAGTTGCATGGTTTGCTAACTATCTGTCTGATAGAACTCAGTGCACTCAATTTGATGGGCTTATGTCTGTTAAATTGTCTGTCTTTAATGGTGTGCCCCAAGGCTCTGTACTTGGTCCTCTCTTATTCACTATTTATATAAATGATTTAGACAAAAATGTCCAAAATGCGCAACTTCATTGTTATGCTGATGATACTGTTATTTACAGTTGTGCCTCGTCTCTTACAAAATCTTTCCAGAACTTGCAAACTGCTTTTTATACTGTTCAACATACCTTGTGTCAATTGAAGCTTATCCTCAATACTGACAAAACTAAACTAATGGTGTTTTCTAAAGCAAGAAATAGACCTCTGAAGCTTTCACCTATTACTACCTGTCAGGGCAAGGAGATTGAGGTTGTAACCTCATATAAATATCTTGGAATTTTAATTGCATATTCAACAACTTACAAAAAAATTGAAGCTGAAATTGGGATTTTATTTTAGGAATAAGGCCTGTTTTTCTTTTGAAGCCAGGAGGCTAGTATCAGCTACATTTATGCCTTTACTAGACTATGGAGATATTTTATATATGAATGCTTCCGCTCAGTGTTTGAGATCAATTGATACCCTTTACCATGGCACTTTGAGATTTTTTTTAAACTGCAAAACCCTTACGCACCACTGCACTTTGTATACCAGGGTTGGCTGGCCTTCTCTAGTCACCCGTAGGCTCAGTCACTGGTATACTTTGATTTATTAAGCCATTTTGGGTTTACTACCTTTTTATTTGGGCATTTTTATTGTTCAGAAATGTGGTGGGTACTCTCTTTGTTCGCTGGACTTTATCCTGCTAACTGTTCCAAATGTCCGAACTGAATTTGGTAAAAGGGCTTTTATGTACTCTGCGCCATCGTCTTGGAACGCTTTACAAAATACTTTTAAACTGGAAGAACTTGTCCCGATTGGTATTTTTAAATCACTGATGAATGATCTTGAGACTGATTCCCTGACCTGTCAATGTTTTTAATTTGCTGTTTTTGATTTTTGTTATACTCTTGTGAATTCAATGGTTTCTACTAGATTACTTGTTGTTTGTTTGTATTTTTGTAATGACTTGGTGCTGCCTATCTTGGCCAGGACGCTCTTGAAAAGGAGATTTTAAATCTCAATGAGGCCTTCCTGGTTAAATAAAGGTTAAATAAATAGTAAAAATAAAGAAAACCCCTTGAATGAGTAGGTGTTATAATAGCAATAAGGCACCACTGAGGTTTGTGGTATATAGCCAATATAACACCCCTCCTTGGGCCTTACTGCTTAAATAACCCATCTCTTTTATAACAGGATATTATCATTGACTATATGAAAGTGCATGTATGAATGAGTCTGATTTACCGTTTAATGGCAGGTTCACCTTCTGAAGCCAGGTGAGGTTCCCAAAGCGTGCTGCACAACCACCAAGCTCAGTCCCATCTCTGTAC
Organism: Salvelinus fontinalis; assembly: GCF_029448725.1. Lineage (NCBI taxonomy): Eukaryota > Metazoa > Chordata > Actinopteri > Salmoniformes > Salmonidae > Salvelinus > Salvelinus fontinalis. The sequence continues at coordinate 8,711 of NW_026602452.1, read as the reverse complement.
TCTTCTACGCTGACAACAACAACGTGATCCTAAAGAAGCATCGCAACATGGTGGTCAAGACCTGTGATGCCTGTGACACCAGTGGTAGCCCATCTATCTATTCTTAATTTTAATCAACTTAATTGCCATTGTTCCAAAAGAAACAAAGAGGGTAAAATAACTTGCAACCAGCAGTTGATAGTAATAATCTGTCAATATGCTGATAAATAGTATGTATCTAATATATTGATTTTGAGTCAGAGTGGTATATGAACAACACCCATTGGACCTATAACCATACTTCACTTTTGATTAACTAAACTATTCAAATCTACAGTAATTCAGATAATTACATCACCCCTTCATGTCATATATTCTGTGACCAATCAAAGCTGTAAAGTACTGTATCATAAGTATATCAATGCTAAATTTCTGCCCTTTTGATGACTATAATATCTTGTTGAACCATGAATTTGTCATTGTCTCTTTTAGAAGTACTAAACATGGTTTGCAAAAAATACACGTTTTTCTTCTTCTTTAATCATACTTTTAACCAGTACAAGTTAGTAACAATGGAAAATGGCAACAAACAAAAAAATGTTTGGCCATTTTTGTATGTACAGTGTAACAAATACACAGTGATGTATGTCCTTGTCAACAGATATCTGGAGGACTGTATACGGCTATATTTGTAATAAACTATACTGAACAAAAAAACGCAACATGTAAAAGGTTGGTCCCATGTTTCATGAGCTGAAGTTAAAGGTCCCGGGAAATGTTCTGTACGCCGAAAAAAAAAAAGTGAGCATTTCTCCATTGCCAAGATAATCTATCCACATTGAAAGGTGCACCATATCAAGAAACTGATTAACTAGCATGATCATTACACAGGTGCACCTTTTGCTGGGGACAAAAGGCCACTAAAATGTGCATATTTCTAACAACACAATGCCACAGACGTCTGAAGTTCTGAGCAATTCTGTGCAAGTTCTGTGCAATTGGTATGCGGACTGCAGGAATGTCCACCAGAGCTGCTGCCAGAGAATTGAATGTTCATTTCTCTATAATAAGTCGCTTCCAACTTAATTTTAGAGAATTTGGCAGTACATCCAACTGACAATTTTCCTGCCTGCTAGCCATTCAAAATGTAACGATTCCTTTTGGGTGTCAGGGAAAATGTATGGAGTAAAAAGTACATTATTTTCCTTAGAAATGTAGTAAAGTAAAAGTTGTCAAAACTATAAATAGTAAAGTACAGATACCCCCCAAAACTACTTAAGTAGTACTTTAAAGTATTTTTACTTAAGTACTTTACACCACTGTATGTGCTTCAATAGAGTCTGACGTTCAGGGTGGTTGGACATATAAGATGGGGTGCTGGTGAGCTTCTGCCCCCATTTTAGGTCGTCACACAAATATTCCCCCACCCATGTCCATTGAATCATAGTAATTACACCTTAATTACAGGAAGCATAGCAAGAATGAAAGGAATCAATTTATCATTGAATTATTTATCAATCTCGCTTATTAAACCATCATTTCCAGGGGACCTATTGTCCTTCAGGCTTTTAATACAGTCTTATCTCAATTTCAGCTAACTCATCACAAAAATCCCTGAAATCATTATCTTCTTAGCTACTTCTTTGCTACATTGTCTAAGAAAAGATACATATTGGAAGTTGGCTGGGCTGATGTATACAGATTCAGATAAAACTGGGAAACATGCTGAGAGATTTCTTTTGGATTTTCATTGGGAGTATTATTAATCATTAATTGACATATGGAAGGAAGTCTTTTCGCCTGGCCTTTTTTCTAAATTAAAGAAATATCTTTAATCGTCTTGCTCTTACAAACGCTCCCCGGGTCTTTTCCTCGTAGAAACAATCTAACTGCATTTGCAATGATGATAGGTCCAGTAATTCCTGATTAGTTAGTTCCCTTTTTTTAGTTTAATCCATTATTCCCTTTATGATGTCATATTCTTTCTCTCTCTTGGCACGAGCAATTTCTTTTCCCATTGAAATAGCCAAAAGCCTTAATCAAATTTCCTTAGCTCCCAGTATAATATATATTAGCTCCCAAACATATTCATAACACAGGCACAACTCCTGTATTTATCATTAATTCCTGCTACTTCCTTCTTAAATACTTCATTCTCTAGTAAAGTCTTGTTCATTTTCCAGTAACCTTTAACTTTTTTGGGTTGACAAACCATGCATATTTATCTTTATTGAGATCCCGTTGTGGTCTGTTAAAATCCATGGTTCAATCGAGACTGTATCAACCTTGTCAGCAATATCTTCAGATATCAGCCAGAAATCAATACGGGATTGTATAGATAAATCTTTGGTACTCCATGTAAACATAATCTTATCTGGGTTCTTATGTCTCCAAATATCTAGAACACCTAACCTTAGACATATATTCCTTATCTCACAAACAGAATTGCTATCCATAGGAGGCCATCTATCTAGATTATCATGTAATACTGTATTAAAATCTCCACCCCATATTACTTTGGCCAATTGAAATTTAGACATCATTTTACTTATTTTCCTCTCAATGTCTCTAAATAAAATACAGTTACTTGACTTGTTATTGGAAGCTTAAGTATTTACAACAATGAATTGAACATGGTTAACATCTGCCAATAGTATAATCCATCTCCCTGTATTATCTGCTTCATGACTCAATATATGAGCCTTAAAGTTGCCTTTTAAAATAGGGACACCTGCTGACCGATTAGTACCAAATGAAAACCAAATGTCATTCATATCATCACCATTGACACTTCCAAAACGCAGTATCTGTGCAACAGGCATGAGTTTCTTGAATGAAATAAATCGGCACTCTTACCCTTACAATACAAAAATAAAGATCTCCTTTTCAAAAAATGACAGATTCCCCTGGCATTAATAGAAAAAACAGAAATGGACATTTACGATCAAAGTGACTATATGAAGAATATTAAACTTGTATACGTTCACATGAATCGGGTTCTCATAAAAAGAAAAGGTCTTACTAGTTGCAAATAAAAACATACCTTTGCACCACGTAAGTGGTTGATCTAAATTATATATATTTATACAATTCCAAATAACATTGTACTATAGATTGGTAAAAACGAATAGCCATTAAGCTAACATTAAGTGTCAGTGCGAATTTCCCTGCCATAAAAAATATATATATATAAAAAAAGTTTGGCTCACACAAACAATGCTCTTTCCTCAATAAATATCTAGTTTTATCAAATTAGCAAATAAAACTCAGTCCTGCACAACTCACTTGACAAGTCCAGCAGTCAACAAACTAGGCGTCAGCGCGAATTTCCCTTCCATTAACAAAAGCCTTAGCTCCCGCAAAGTATCCCCTTTTCCCTTCCTTCCTTGCTCTCTCAGTTATCGGCCACAGACGATTCAGAGCTTCTTTGTCAAATGGAAGCTGCTCCTTGGTTGGGGTATTCGGTTATGAATCGCATTCACCCCCCTTTTTTACACTGCAAGCATATGAGTGAGTTTCAACAATGCCTCTTTTCTCCTTGGAAGTTTCAACATCTATTATCTCAGCAACAGTTTGGTCATGTCCTGATTACATGCTACTAGCTATGGAGACGTTAGCAGGCTAATTTAACTACACACGCTGACACTTTTCGATAGCTAGCTTGTTCGTTGGAAATAGTCAAAAATATATGTCAAAGGTTTGATTAATTACAAAAGTATTCATTGTATGGTTAGATATCATTTTTTGTGTAAAAAACATATTGCAACTGCAGTCTAAAACTATAAACTTTGTGAGAAAACCCCAAAATTGTTCCTCAGCTAGAAATGTTACTCCCTCTCATGTCGCAATCTTTACCATATCACTGATTTCATGGAGCTCTCCTGCTCATCAATTACTTCACAAAATCCCGCAAACGTGAAAGTGTCAGAAATAAACATTGCGAGTTTGTACATATGTGTGAGTCAGAGATTTGAAAGCAGACGCTTTCATCCAAAACGATGTACAGTAATCCGTACATACATTTTACGTTTGGTTGGCCCAGGGAAATTAGAGTTTTTCGATCTTTTCGAAGCAATTTTTGTATATCTTTCTTTGTAGTACTGTATGTATTCAATCATTTCGAATTGATCACTTCCCACTGGGTACATACATCAATTCAATGTTTATTCCACGTTGGTTCAACGTAATTTAATTGGAATTACATTGATATTGTGTCACAGTGAATTTTATAATCTGCAGTCAATTTAATTATGTTTTCATGTGCCATGATTCTGACATTTTACATATGATCCTCATAGGATTAGGCTACATAATTACAGTGGTGCAGTAAATGTAATCTCAATTCAATACGATGTGCATATACTGTACATATAGCCAATATAGCTATTAAACCCATGTTCAGTGACTAATCTGTGACGCAAATGGCCTAATATGTTTGTGACGTTCCATGAAACCCACGGTATTGTTTAAAACTCGATTCTGATTGGCTTGCAGGTCATTCTACAGTGTAAATTATAAATGAAAACGTGCTTTTATAGCAGTGTTACAGATTCACAATACCGAGCGTGTCTCAACCCGTACCGTGCTTTTATCTACCTAAAGGTATCTTCACGCACAACTGGATAGGCCTTTTGGATACGCTTGTCCAAGGTAAGGATATGCGTCAAGCTATAGCCTACTTTTAATGTTTTAGTTCCGAATTTAAGTTACTCCAGTCAAGTGATTCATCGTAAAAGTTTGTTGTTTTGACTGAGCAGTCCAATGGCCAATAACATACATAGATTATGCATTAGGCAATGCACAAGTCAGTGTTTAGGTCAGAATATATAGTTGCTACTTCCGTCAACTCAAGTTACTCAATTCAAGTGATTAATCGTAAAATTGAGTTGTTTTGACTGTCAAAACAAATAACTTTGATGGAATATTCAAAATTATAATGGCAATTATGAATCACAAATTCACAACATTACTTGCATTTCAATGATTCATCCAGGCCCAAGACATAAAGTTGCCTGAAAGCTGTGTAACAATCATTCCATTGCTGACCCATAGGATGGTAATCACGTACATGATTGGCTTAATCTAGAATCATGGATACCTTTCATGTGAGTACACACACCATTTTTTTTTTTTGTTACATATCTCAGAAGGAAGATACCTCAATATCTGGAAGCACTGTCTCATGTACAATTGTTAATGCTATCTCTGAAATGTCTAACAAAATGTTGACTTGATCGTTTCATCAAGACCCTCTCATCACAAGATGGAACTAGTGGTCAACATTGGGACAATGCAGCCATAAATAACATGGACCAATATTTTAATGGAGGTAAGCACTACACTTCTGATGGGTTTAAAGATTGTATTACATTATCTAAAAGTGAGAAAGTAAACCCCAGCTGTTATTCTTTTCACAGGGAAGGACAATCCCCATTATGCCATGAATGTTTCATTGCTGAACAACCATAGATACGTTTCCTCTAATTTGGCTCCCGTTCCTCCAACAGTGAGCAAGACCTGCCAGCAGAGCTCACTGGAGCAGGGAGACATCCCGTCATCCTTTTGGCACCTGACAAAGTACACTTTTCTTCTTCTAAATAACACTATAGTAACATCTTCTGCACAAAGTTACATTCCTAATAAGATTGGTGTTAAGTGAGAAAGAATTCTAAAGATGGTCCAATGGGCATGGTCTGAAGCCTCTCGTCATCTCAGTATGTTGAACCACCTGATTTCTTGCAGGCTTGAGATTCAAATCCTGCTGAACGATGTTAAGCATTCGATTAACCACATGCAGGGGACGCTGAACACCATGCAGGGGCAGTGTATTGAGTTGCAGACTGCCATGTCTAAGGTAGTGTCAGATGAGTCTCAGATACAGAAGAATAAGTCTATGATGGTATGGTGATAATGATTGAGATGGTGATTATAATAATGATGACTAGCGGTACCCCACCCTACGGGCAGTAAATCATTGGATCTGATTAATTCAATCAATTCAATCTTTGAGGACTGCAACCATAGAAATACAATTTATTTACACTAATAATAAGCTATTGTCAACTTCCCGTCTATGCTTATCTTGCTCATTGCTCACTGTCAATTGCTCACTGTTACCCTATGTGTGCAACTATTATTGATTTCTCACAGAAAAATCATTTGGTTTCAAATGTACATGGGGCCATGTAAATAATTGTTAGGCTACTCATTTTGAATCCACCGGTGGCAACTTGTGTGACCATAAAAGTCTGTGTGCGATTGGACACAGTAAAATTATTTGGTTACTGACCGGCCCTACATTATAGAAGGCCCTTCAAGTCGGAACTAGGAAATTCTGACATTTCTGACTCGCTAACTCGTTATGGAGTGATGATTTCAAGTTTCCCACTTGTGAAGTATCAGAATCAACCAGTAGGAAGCTTTACACTGATAACTTACATTCATTTTAACTCTGAGCTTCCAAGTTTCCGATTGCATGTTAATGCGTCAATAATTGCCATGGTAATTTTGAATGTCCAGTCAGTGAGCATTATGGGTAATTATCCTACATACTTACATCAAATACTTTATGATAGCATCATCTCCTGTAGTAACAGTGCCATTCCAAACACAATAAATGTGAAAATTAACAAAGATACAAAATATTGCTAAAGTGAAGAAAATCAGCTCAAAATTGTTGGAGGAAATGCCCCTGCAGCGGGGAGGCTTACGGTATTATAATATATTGTAGATAACATTAATATAATTTGTGTATTTACAGTATCGTACACATACAAATGAAAGTATATGCTAGGGATTGATCTACACTGAGTGAACAAAACATTAAGAACACCTTCCTCACCTTCCTCACCACCTCAAGCTGAACCTCGGCAAGACGGAGCTGCTCTTCCTCCCGGGGAAGGACTGTCCGTTCCATGATCTCGCCATCACGGTTGACAACTCCATTGTGTCCTCCTCCCAGAGCGCTAAGAACCTTGGCGTGATCCTGGACAACACCCTGTCGTTCTCCACCAACATCAAGGCGGTGGCCCGTTCCTGTAGGTTCATGCTCTACAACATCCGCAGAGTACGACCCTGCCTCACACAGGAAGCGGCGCAGGTCCTAATCCAGGCACTTGTCATCTCCCGTCTGGATTACTGCAACTCGCTGCTGGCTGGGCTCCCTGCCTGTGCCATTAAACCCCTACAACTCATCCAGAACGCCGCAGCCCGTCTGGTGTTCAACCTTCCCAAGTTCTCTCACGTCACCCCGCTCCTCCGCTCTCTCCACTGGCTTCCAGTTGAAGCTCGCATCCGCTACAAGACCATGGTGCTTGCCTACGGAGCTGTGAGGGGAACGGCACCTCAGTACCTTCAGGCTCTGATCAGGCCCTACACCCAAACAAGGGCACTGCGTTCATCCACCTCTGGCCTGCTCGCCTCCCTACCACTGAGGAAGTACAGTTCCCGCTCAGCCCAGTCAAAACTGTTCGCTGCTCTGGCCCCCCAATGGTGGAACAAACTCCCTCACGACGCCAGGACAGCGGAGTCAATCACCACCTTCCGGAGACACCTGAAACCCCACCTCTTCAAGGAATACCTAGGATAAAGCAATCCTTCCGCCCCCCCCCCCTTAAAAGATCTGATGCACTATTGTAAAGTGGCTGTTCCACTGGATGTCATAAGGTGAATGCACCAATTTGTAAGTCGCTCTGGATAAGAGCGTCTGCTAAATGACTTAAATGTAAATGGTAAATGTAAATGTCTATTGAGTTGCCCTCCCCCTTGGTGGTGGACCATTGTTGATACTCAGGGAAAACTGTTGAGCGGGAAAAACCCAACAGCATGGCAGTTCTTGAGACAAACCGGTGCGCCTGGCACCTACTACCATACTCTGTTCAAAGGGACTTAAATCTTTGGTCTTGCCCATTCACCCTCTGAATGACACACATACACAATCCATGTCTCAATTGTCTAAAAATCAATCTTTAACCTGCCTCGTCCCCTTCATCTACACTGAGAAGAAGATTTAACAATGAACATCAATAAGGGATTATAGCTTTCACCTGATTAGTCTATGTCACGGAAAGCGAAGGTGTTCTTAATGTTTAATACACTCAGTGTATGTGTCAATGATGTTATAGATTCCAAGTGGTTGATTTTTTAGGGAATGACTATACTCTCTATATTATACCTGCAGATCATCACAGCAGCCGAAGTTGCTGTGCAGAGGGAGGAGATCCCCCGAGCATCAGGCCTCAACCCGTCACAGAGGGAGGTTATCCTCCAAACAGCCAGTGTCCCTGTACAGACGGAGGGGATCCTCCAAACAGCCAGTGTCCCTGCACAGAGGGAGGGGATCCTCCAAACAGCCAGTGTCCCTGTACAGAGGGAGGGTATCCTCCAAACAGCCAGTGTCCCTGTACAGACGGAGGGGATTCTCTCAGCAGCTAGCATCACTGTGCAGAGGGAGGAGATCCTCCGAGCATCAGGCCTCATCCCTGCACAGAGGGAGGGGATCCTCCAAACAGCCAGTGTCCCTGCACAGAGGGAGGGGATCCTCCAAACAGCCAGTGTCCCTGCACAGAGGGAGGGGATCCTCCAAACAGCCAGTGTCCCTGTACAGACGGAGGGTATCCTCCAAACAGCCAGTGTCCCTGTACAGAGGGAGGGGATCATCCAAACAGCCAGTGTCCCTGCACAGAGGGAGGGTATCCTCCAAACAGCCAGTGTCCCTGTACAGAGGGAGGGGA
>NW_026602451.1:0-17370 GCF_029448725.1 Salvelinus fontinalis | reverse complement strand
TACATTACTGTATTCTCCCCATACATTAGTGACTTTTGTACTGGATAATCACACCTTTTTATCAGATTGTCCTATTTTCAAATCAGATTTATAGCTCGGGCCATGGGGCTAACACTTGCAGTCTGGCTGGGAAGAAATAAACATTCTAGAATTGCCATCCAGTGAACCTGTTCTACTGTATACTACGCTCAATGTGTTCTGGTCCTAAAACTTTGATGAAATACTTTGATGAACTCTGATAGTGGAGGACTTGTATTCATTACAATAGGTGGAAATGACAGGGCAGAGAGAGAGAGAGAGAGAGAGACACACACACACACACACAGAGAGAGCGAGAGAGAGAGACACAGAGAAAGAGCGAGGGGGGGGGGGAGAGAAAGAGCACAAACTCCAAACTCGGAGGAACACTTAATATGCGGTTAAATGAGAAACAGCTTGTGCTGATTTTAGCCATTACACTATAGAGGCAGACTTTAAGGGCGATCGTTGGCAATTAGGCCTAGCATCTATATTCCTCTCACATTTGGCAGCGCCGGCCGGCACAATGTGCACAAGGAGTGGTCGAGAACAGACGGAATGCCATAAATTTCACAAGGCGCCAACCAGAGCCTTTGAAATTGTGATTTAGCGTTTACCCTCTTTCTCTCAGCTCTCCCTAGCTGCTAGCCTAGCACTGATACGGTCAGAAAGAGCTAGTCAGCGCGGCTTTGAAATTTTCTGGCGTAGCTCTTTTCGGGTCTTCAGGTTTCATATTAATAAAAACAACACAATTGAGCTGAAATGAAGTCGCCTGTTATATAATGTTATTATGACAGTCAGAAAACTGACAATTACTTTGCTGGAAGGAGTAGAATATAACGGGGTGAAGTTTCTCGACAAGTCAGACTGCTGACTCGGCAGTTCTTAAGGGGGCTTGTTGAGAAGGACACAAGGGGAATTCTAGCAGTGGTGACTAGACCTTTGTCTCATTACTCTTACATTTCCACTGAGTCACACTGCAGAATTCTCACGCTTTAGCAGGAAGATTTAGTGCTATCCAAACGGTCTTATACAACTGTAAAACTAGTCCAAAAACACCGGTAATGGATAGTTCAGCCACTCCAAGTAGAAGACAAGTTGATAGAGAAATACTCATTGATTGTTCCTTTATGACATACCAAATGGTTTTGGAGTGAGCCTTTATCAACATACTTGACTACTGGTATGGAAATCCAGATTATACATAGAATATAAACAGCCTTGTCAGTTGTGGCTCTTATTGTCAAGCAATTCTCCTGCTTTCAATCCAGGAAGGAAAACTCTCTGTGCTCCATTTCTGAATCCCATGCCTAGGTGAAACCTAACCTTCCTTTCAGACTAGTTCTCCTGGCGATTGTGGTATTCCCCCGCCGATATACAAATACTATATTTATCTTGTCAACTCAATTTATTCTGATATCAAAACATGCGCCATGGAAAAAAAGGGTGTACTCCACCTTCTGATCAATCAGTTCCTACTTTTTAAGTAATCATATTCCTTTAATCAGTCAGATCAGTTTTCAGTCATGACATTCTAAGCCAAACATGGCTATAAAGTGATAGCGTGGACAGTATTAAAGCCCATAGCACACAGAGATTGCACGATCTGTGTTAGTCATCGGCTGCAGTATCCGTATACAGACTTTTTACAGACTTTAATTAATAGCAGTTCTCGGTGATTTCCGAGCGACTTCAAAAGCTCTGAGAAAGCCACAAAACTTTGTAAAGAGCATAAGAAAGCAAAGAAGTTCCTGTTATTCTTGGCTTTGCCATTTGCTGTAGATAAGGAAGAAAAACAAATGGGAGGTTTCAGTGGAGAAGCTTAATGAATGATCAATTTGGGTTATTGGAGTTAGGCATGATAATGTTTACAGGCTGTGGAACAACATTCCTGCCACCGATGAAAAAAAAAAAAACGCTCATTTGTTTTCCGTTGCAAAACGTTTTTATGTTGTATGTCCTCATGAACACACCCTGCTTACCCACATCCAGACTGTATGGCAGAATATACACGTTGCTAGTATTTTGATATCTAGGTAAAAGTGTGACTAAATGTTGACTAATTCTGATTGGTTGAGAAAGGTCACCATGACCTGTATGACCAGGACTCATCATCATGATGCTGACTTAGAAACATCTTAAAACCTCCAAGAAAGTAACATTTGGACTTCATTACATCCGTTGTTGAAGAACACTGGTATTACGAGTGACATCCACCGATTAAATTCTCCTAACCTTATGAATAGAGATTTGTTTATAAAGACACTCATTATGGGGCAGCAGGTAGCCTAGTGGTCAGAGCGTTGGGCCAGTAACCGAAAGGTTGCTAGAACCAATCCCTGAGCTGACAAGGTAAAACTCTGTCGTTCTGCCCTTGAACAAGGCAGTTAACCCACTGCTTTTAGGCCGTCATTGTAAATAAGAATTAGTTCTTAACTGACTCCGCTAGTTCAGGTTAAATAAATACAAAAATTCCACTGGGATTAATCATCCTGTCCTTCACGCAAACACAAAATGGCAGACAGACAACACACAATAAGGAGATACACTTTCTACAATATAAAGCTGATCTAACCCCCCTAAAAAAAAATACAATAAAGAGATAGGACGGAGACTGAAAAACAAACGATGAGTGACAGGGCTTACTTCTTGGGGTCATAGAAGTCCATGGCCCTCTTGGCTTTGTTGTAGGCGGCCACCTTGAAGGGTACAATTTCCAGGGTGATGAGTCCAGGCGCCATGGTGAGGACTTTAGCCCCATGCGTTGGCTCGTACAGGTCCTTGCCCGTGGCTGGGTGGGGCATGCCCGCCGGGTCGCGACCCACGATGTAGAAGTTGGCGCCGGCCACCATTCGTGCTCGGCAGTGCCACTGCACCTGTGGTTTTATGGTAAAAAAAATAATAATTGCTTAAGTTACTCAAAACTAAATGTCAACGCTAAATGTTGGCATTTCCAATGGAAAAAAATACTAGCAGGTAATTCTAATTTAGCGCCAAATCTACCTGTTAGCATTTACAATGGGAAACCCCCCTCTGGTCACTCAGAGAATGAGAACGTTTAGAATGTTTTACTGGGAAGCCAGGAGAAGGGGAAGTGGTTGGGCAGCTCTTTCAGTGGGTTGGAGAAACAAGGAAGCCATGTCACAACAACCACGTTGTGGTGAGACCGATGGGGAAAAACAGCATTTGATTACCTTGACTGATTTGTAATCACGTACGGTGGACCACAATTACCCTAAATACGAGTGGACATCGCTCTCGCTGCTACCGCCGATGGACGTGGAAGCAAGCCCCCTATAATTACATTACAAAGCACTTTCTTCAATAATAAACAGCCAATTACGGTAATGACGTTTGGACAGGAGTGCTCAAATCCCCCCGAACGGAGCGCCCACCGCCGACATGCCAGAATCCGGTTTTACAACACATTACAGAAACAACAATAAACTGAGCTCTTGAGTGGAAGTTTCAAATGACCAAAGAAAACAAGACTTCATTCTTTTGGCCTATCCTACTATTTAACCACCCATACGCTCCCATCCTACTTTTAAAGTTGGAAGTCTTCAACCTTAAAACGCTAGTCTTAAACTAAAAGGCCTTGATGAGAGAACAAAGGGAGTTAGGAGAAGAAAAAAAGGAAAGTTCAACTCTGTAGGCAGTCTGGAGAGGGAGGGATGGAGCACATTGTTTAGTTAGCTGGTTGCCAGGTTGGAAGCGAGTCTTTAAGATGGACACTCAGGGCCATGTGAACCCACTCCCTCCAACCTGGCAGCTATTCTATTTTTATGCCCCTCCCCGGCACATGTGTACATATCCTACTGTGCCTTCCCTGTATTTAGATTCCTGCTAAATGTACTAAACGTTTTATTTTGTATTATTCTTACCTTGCTTCCTCTTAACCTCATCATGTGGCATCGTGGATAGGGAACCTGTAAGTACGCATGTCATTGTACTGCGTACCGTGTGTATCCTGTACATTAAGTGCCTTCAGAAAGTATTCGCACCCCTTGACTTTTTCCACATTTTGTTGTTATAACCTGAATTTAAAATGTATTAAATAGAGATTGTGTCACTGGCCTACACACAATAACCCATAATATCAAAGTCGAAATGTGTTTTTATTTTACTAACTAAAATGAAAAGCTGAAATGTCTTAGGTCAATAAGTATTCAACCCCTTTGTTACGGCAAGCCTAAATACGTTCAGGAGTGAAAATGTCACATAAGTTGCATAGACTCACTGTGAAAGTGTTTAACATGATTTTTAATGACTCATCTCTGTACCCCACACAGAGATAATTGTAATGTCCCTGAGTCGAGCAGTGAATTTCAAACACAGATATAACCACAAAGACCAGGGAGGTTTTCCAATGCCTCGCAAAGAAGGGCACCAATTGGTAGATGGGTAAAAATAGAAAAAGCAGACATTGAATATCCCTTTGAGCATGGTGAAGATATTAATGACACTTTGAATGGTGTATCAATACACTCAGTCACTACAAAGATAGAAGCGTCCTTCATAACTCAGAAACCGCTCAGGGATTTCACCTTGAGGCCAATTGGGACTCAGAGTTTAATGGCTGTGAGAAGCCTGAGGATGGTTCAACATTGTAGTTACTCCACAATACTTACCTAATTGACAGTGAAAAGGAAGCTGTACAGAATACAAATATTCCAAAACATGCATCCTGTTTGCAATAAGGCACTAAAGAAATACTGCAAAAAATGTGGCAAAGCAAATCATTTGTCCTGAATATGTTTGGAGCACATCCAAGACAACACAGAGTGCCACACTCCATATTTTCAAGCATAGTAGTAGCTGCATCATGTTATGGTTACGCTTGTAATCGTTAAGGACTGGGGATAAACCTAATGGATCTAACTACAGAGGAAAACCTGGTTCAGTCTGCTTTCCACCAGACACTGGCTGATTAATTACCTTTCAGCAGGACAATAACCTAAAACACAAGGCCAAATCTACACTGGACTTGCTTACCAAGAAGACGGTGAATGTTCCGGAGTGGCCTAGTTACAGTTTTGAATTTAATCTGCGGGAAGACTTGAAAACGGTTGTCAAGCAATGATCAACAACCAATTTGACAGAGCTTGAAGAATTTTGAACAAAATAAATGGGCAAATATTGTACAATCCAGATGTGTAAAGCTCTTAGAGAATTACCCAGACTCACAGCTTTAATCACTGCCAAAGGTGATTCTAACATGTATTGACTCAGGGGTGCGAATACTTATGTTAATGAGGTATTTCTGCATTTAATTAATACATTTGCAAAAATGTCAAAAAACACGTTTTCGCTTTGTCATCATGGAGTATTGTGTGTAGATTGGTGAGAAAAAAATCTATTTAATCCATTTTGAATTCAGGCTGGAACATAAACATTTGGAATAAGTCGAGAGGTATGAAGGCCCTGTATGACAAATAAACTTGACTTATGATGGATGGGAATATAACATATGTAGTCAAACGCACATAACATTTCATAGGGTGTTAGATGAGGCCGGAAAATCATTCATCTTCTCCTAAAATGTATGGACCTGGACTGATCTTAAGCCTGTTGCATTATTTCAGGGTGAAGAAGTGTTTTATTATTTTATGGGTGAAGTCCATCTGAAGAGAAGGGATCACTACCTCGCTATCCAACAAAGGTGCAGAAATGACAGAGAACAAGCAGCAACTCTTGGAGGACAATGGAATTACATTAAAACCTTTATTCTCAGAAGGCTCCAAAAAAGCAGAAACGGGTTGGTTCTACTTTTAACAATGAGGATGCTTTTGTGGTGCATTTGATGTCAGGCTGTAAGATCACACAGACAGATGATGGGCCTTTTCAGGCTGCATCGTGTTCCCCAGAACAGAACAGAGCTCAGTCTGGTCCCAATGATCGTCTCCCCATAACCCTGACGACATGATTAAAGGACAGCAGGGGACTTCAAACAGCTAGACAGGCATCAAGTACAAAGTGACAGAGATTATATTGAACTTTCTAAATCTGAATGTAAATTGCCATCCATGTTAGATTAAGCTGATTTCATAAGTCACGTGTGGACCGTCCCATCATATTACATCACAGTGACAGTCAGGCAATTTAAGTAGCTTCCAGTTCTTGAAGTGTACTCCCAAGTGTACTCATTACTTTGCCTTGTGTTACAGACTTTGTCAGGTCCATAGAAATAGAATCCATAGAACGGACTTGGCTGCCAGTCCTCCCATTATTTCAACCATTGACTTGTAGAGGGAAGCCATTTCTATGGGTTCTATGGTCAGGTTACTGCTAAGCTTACCTCAGTGGGGCCGGCGTACATCATGGGCGACGGGAAGATGGCCACGATGGTGTTTTCGGGTTTCAGCACGCCCTCGTCCAGCACGGCGGCGTGCTGCTTCATGCGCCACTCCAACGGCACGTCGTCGTCCTTGGTCCAGCCGCCCAGCGGGTGCAGCAGTAGGACGGGCCGGCGGTAGCCCCGTTCGATCAGACGCTTGTGGGTGTCCTGCATGAGGAGGGCGTGGCCGTTGTGCACCGGGTTACGCAGCTGGAAGGCAAACACCGCGTCTGGAGGGAGAAAGAGGTCAGAGAAACACTGATTTAGATGCTGCATCTTTATTGACACATCCTGGTTTTCTTTAACAGAGCGAGAAAGAGAGAGAGATGTAACTCTCTCTACCGTTACCTGCATTCATCTCCTTGAACTTGTGTTTGAGCTCAGTGGGGGTGAGTCTGTACTGGTCCAGGCCGTCGTTCCAGCTGATTTTGTCCAGGACCTGCAGGTCTCCTCCTACCAGCCAGTCTCCACTCTCCATTACCATCTGGACCAGACAGAGAGACAACACTTTGACCATTAGCATCATACAATACTGCACCCACTTCACTGTGACCCATATATTTTCCAGGGTTCCCACTTACAATATGGTAATGACCATATTGTTTATAACTCTCCAATCCTGTCAGAGGTACATGAAGAGCCTGTGGCTATGGATTCATTTGAAATTGATGCTAAACAAGTGGCTTCTCTAACTCCTCTACCATGTTCATACTGCAGTTATGACAGCCATCAAGGACTGTTTCAAACAGTAAACCTCCCCAATCTGGCAACCGCTGAAAGAGGGGCGGGATTATGGATAAATCAATAACAGCTCCCAGACAACTTTAAATACAACATCTAAAAAAGTTGAGACTCCAACAAATTGGAACCCAGTAAGAATGAAGAATCCCCTTTATGCCTTTGACCGCATCTCTCTCGACTTTAGCGAAAACAACTCACGAGGAACACAAAATATGACGTGTAATGTAATCCACAATGAGACACCATCTATGATGAGCTCATGGGCCGCATTGAAGCCATTTTTCCCCTTACAAGGTTGTTCTAATGTCCCCAAAGTACTGCTAAACCCAGGCACAGCCAGCTTTGTTTCAGGCTATAACTCTTGGTCTGCCTTTCTGGGCATTTACTACTGGTGCCTGTGCTGTAACCACTGGGCTCTTTATGGACTACACTCTGCAGCGGAGGTACTAAAGCCATTAAAGCATCAGGACTATGGATAGACTATGGCAGGACAAGGGGGTCCAGAAGCATATACACTAATGTGTCTTATGGAGATGGCTATTCAATATTACTCAAGGAGTTGAAGTTAGAAAACAATAGCAGCCTACTAGTGAGCAGTTCTGATGTCCCATATACAAATGGTCACAGTGGCATGTAATGGTTTGGATTTAAAGGGGGTGGGTTCCTATGGGTGTAACTATGGGGGCTGAGTCTTAGATTTCACAGACTATAATTTATATTCTGAGGAGGATTCCACAGTAGCACTGACTGTTTGACAGACGTTGGTAGTGCATTTGGCCCAAGTCTTTGTAAGTTGTAGTGGGATGTCTTTCACAACAGAGATGGACTATGTATTATCCACAAGATTATATACACTGCATATATCTTCAGTGTTCAATAAAACACAGAGAGAACCGAAGCTGCTAAAACTCTGCCCTCGTGTTGTTACCATCAATAGGCCAGAGAGGAAGGATGGATGGAGTTCAGTGTAACGGTGTGAAGAGGTGCCTTTCACTCCACTTGATCCAACTAGTCTGATCTACTGGTTCCAGATCAGTGGCAGACGAATAACCCTCACTTTGGAGGCGGAGACATGAAAGACCTGAGGGAAACGGTTTCAATTCAAATCCCAAACACACAGTAGATATTTTAAACATTAAGATGGAAAATGATAGTAGAATGCTAGCTCAGGGGTAACCCAAAGCTGCATTTACACGATAATACACACTGTGTTTTAGATATAATGGGGACTACTGCTAAATGAAACAATTCAGCATGCTGGAGTGGTCTCCCTGGCGGCCCGGCCAGGAGTAAACAGGAAACGTGGATTGACCGCGACGTAATACGGAGCAGCTTATCCCTAGTCTCAGAGAGAGACGGAGACGGGATGAGGGGCTGCCGCCTGCGAGGGGTGTGTTGACGGATCGGCTACAGCGCAGGGAGTTAAAGTGTGTGTGTGTGTGTGTTAAACGAGTGACACCTTAATCATAGCAAGCTGGACACACACATAGCGGAGACAGGATAGCACCGCTGGAGAAACAGAGTGAGTGACAGGTCTGGGAGACCCAGCATGCATTGCCTGCAGCAGGGCCAGAGCCGCCAGATACAGACGCAATAGAGGATTATGGGTAGCTGATGGACAGCCAACCACGCTGCTTTCTTGGTAAACTGACAGTGCCTACAACTGAACACCAACCCAGAATGGATAACAGAGACGCTGAAGATAGTGTTGACTGTTCAACGTTGTTGAATTGAAGGGCATTTTGAGTGAAACAGGAAATGCAAATTCACAGCATCTCACCCAGCCAATGACTCAACAGGGCAGGGCTTTAGAATGAGCCACCGTGGTGTTAGTGTGTCTGTTCAGTGGGTTTAGAATGAGCCACTGTGGTGTTAGTGTGTCTGTTCAGTGGGTTTAAAATGAGCCACCGTGGTGTTAGTGTGTCTGTTCAGTGGGTTTAAAATGAGCCACTGTGGTGTTAGTGTGTCTGTCAGTGGGTTTAGAATGAGCCACCGTGTTGTTAGTGTGTCTGTTCAGTGGGTTTAGAATGAGCCACTGTGGTGTTAGTGTGTCTGTTCAGTGGGTTTAAAATGAGCCACTGTGGTGTTAGTGTGTCTGTCAGTGGGTTTAGAATGAGCCACTGTGGTGTTAGTGTGTCTGTCAGTGGGTTTAGAATGAGCCACTGTGGTGTTAGTGTGTCTGTTCAGTGGGTTTAGAATGAGCCACTGTGGTGTTAGTGTGTCTGTTCAGTGGGTTTAAAATGAGCCACCGTGGTGTTAGTGTGTCTGTTCAGTGGGTTTAAAATGAGCCACTGTGGTGTTAGTGTGTCTGTCAGTGGGTTTAGAATGAGCCACTGTGGTGTTAGTGTGTCTGTCAGTGGGTTTAGAATGAGCCACTGTGGTGTTAGTGTGTCTGTTCAGTGGGTTTAAAATGAGCCACCGTGGTGTTAGTGTGTCTGTTCAGTGGGTTTAGAATGAGCCACCGTGGTGTTAGTGTGTCTGTTCAGTGGGTTTAGAATGAGCCACCGTGGTGTTAGTGTGTCTGTTCAGTGGGTTTAGAATGAGCCACCGTGGTGTTAGTGTGTCTGTTCAGTGGGTTTAGAATGAGCCACCGTGGTGTTAGTGTGTCTGTTCAGTGGGTTTAAAATGAGCCACCGTGGTGTTAGTGTGTCTGTTCAGTGGGTTTAGAATGAGCCACTGTGGTGTTAGTGTGTCTGTTCAGTGGGTTTAAAATGAGCCACCGTGGTGTTAGTGTGTCTGTTCAGTGGCTTTAGAATGAGCCACTGTGGTGTTAGTGTGTCTGTTCAGTGGGTTTAAAATCCTCACACTGAGTTGGGCTGCAGACAGTATAGCACTACTCCAGCTCCCTGTGTGTGTGTGTGTGTGTGTGTGTGTGTGTGTGTGTGTGTGTGTGTGTGCGCGCAAACCCACACTAATCCATAATAACAATGGGAGCCCAAATTGTCCCGAGACAGAAAGCAAAAATAACCCTAGCCCGGCTCCTGCCACCATCAGTCTTGAAGATAGGGTTTCAAAAATGCAATTTCACAATTGTCCTCCCCGGTTATAGATCTCCAGTCCTGTGACGGCGTGTGTGTGACTGCACTTGTGTGTGCGATACAGCTTTCCCAGGTCTGAACTCTCGCCACGGCTGGCTGGCGCCTGTAGTTTTTTTTAAAGCAGGGGGGTGGGATCATTTCAGGACGCCATGAAGTCTACCTGAGCGCCCACTGATATAATAACAGTCCAGATCAGACAGAAACCATTGTTGCCATCTTTGCTCAGGTATATTTGGAATGGATGAGGTGGGTGGCTGCTGGCGAGGGGTAACGTGTTCAGCAGGGCCAGCTCCAAGTTCAGGACAGCTTTACTAAAAGCCCTGTGTAAATAAAAGGCAGTTTGAAGGGGCCAGATGGAGAGAGGGGGCCGAGAGAGACTGAGCTCCAAATAAAACACATGTGCCAATTGAGGGCGGTCCGAGGGCGATGGAGCGATTACACAAGCACTTCTGACAGGGGAAGGAGAGCAGCAGCTCCTTCCTTTACGACACAACTCCACCTTATTCAGTCCTTCCATAAGCAGCACTGAGGAAAAGGGTCACCTAGGATCTGTCTCCTATTAGAACGAATGTGTGTGTGTGTGTGTGTGTGTGTGTGTGTGTGTGTGTGTGTACAAGGCCAAGGGGAGAGTTGGTTGGATATGGGGAGGGTGTTTATCAAACAGCACGTTAAGGGTAACCATCTCAGGGGCCATGCCTGCATTGTTCAGCATTATCACCAGGGTTCCATTTCATCATAACTATCAGTGGGACATTCTAAACAGCTCTGGAGACTGTGTAGCCGTAACAGAATGTCTGGGTGTATGATAATAAACGTGGTGGAGGGAGGTGTGAGAACTCCAAGGCTCCTTCCTCCCTGTCACATCACATAAACTGTCACCTGAAGCCGTCACGAGCACCGGTTAGAGCCAAACAAAGATAAGAAACACTCATAGGAAAACAAACATCGTCGTTTTGACATGTTACATGACAGTTTTAAATAGTGACAACTTTCGTCGGAAAGTCAAGACACCCCTTGCTGCGCAGTGTAACGGTCCGTAGCCCCCCTGCTCGTTTATGTGATAGGGTCTCTGGAACTAACCACTGACCTTGATGTAGGAGTGTTACGCAACAGTTTTCAACGTTGACAGCTTTTGCGGGCACAACACCCCTCGCGGTGCAGTGGACCGGACCGTGGCTGCCCTGCCTGCCTATGTGGTAGGGGTCTCTGGAACTAACCACTGACCTTGATGTAGGGGTGGTCCTTGCAGGTAGTGCCCCACTGGCGGGCGCAGCGCTCCTCCTTGCGGTGCTCGTAGAACTCGGGGTTGCGGAGGATGGCCACACGGCGGCCCTCGTACACCAGGGCCATGGCCGTGACGCCGTCCAGACGCTCCTTGTCCGCCCCCGACACCGGCAACACCACCGGCACAGACAGGTTGATGACGCCACCTAGGGGACGGGAGGGGAACAGGTGGGTTCATTGAGGGGGTCAGAGGTTGAATAAAGGAAAGGAGACATGGAAGGTGGCCATGTTAGTGCTTTGAGACACAGAATAAGTCAACGTCAGACTGCTGACAGAGGAAGTTGATAAGTCAGAAACCAGACAGCCCCATCAGCAAAACTGCAGCGTCACTAACGGTCTCTCTTACGATAACTTCAAGTACAGCCTATCTACTGCATACTATGCCAGGGAATATTTAGACATTTAAGATATACGAGGTGATTAGGGAACAAACACCATCCAGTCTTGTGCATTCAGGTGGTTTCTGACCCTTGCAGAAAGAAAGAAAAGAAAAAAGAGAGAAAAAGAAATGGAGAGAGAAAAGAGAGAGGCCCTGTGTTGACATGATGTTGGCAGATTCATTCAGCCCTACACCTTGATTAAACCAACATGACCAGCACGCTTTTCACATCCTATTGGATCAGATGGTGTGTTGCTGGATGGGATGCCATTGCTGCCAACCACCCCGCCACCACTCCTTCGTCCTCTGTCACAGAGTTAGCACACACAGCTGCTTTCAATCAGACACGTGAACACACACATGCCTGCTGTCCCAGCCTGGCCCATGCCAAACAAGGAGCTGGCACAAACACATAACACAGTCATCTACCAGGGAAATGCTGTTGTCCTTGTCAATCCTACTAACTGGGACTCCAAATCAGGGACGGATTACAATGAAGTGAGTAGTGGTGGAAAATTCCGGTAACTTCCTCAAAATTCCCTGGTTTACCAGAAATCCTGGTTGGAGGATTCCCATATTTCCTGCGTATTTCCTCGTAATTCCAGGAATCTTCCCACCAGAATTTCTGGAAAACCAGGGAGTTTTGGGAAAGTTAGCAGAATTTTGCAACCTTAAGTGAAAGTGAGGGTAAAAGGATCATTTAACTACAAAAGTTGTGTTATTTAAATGAACAGATGATCTGAGTTCTATCCAGTCACGTTTGGTTCAGTTGTGATTGTGTGGAACAGAAGCTCCTCCAGCTCTGCAAGGGTCATCCACTATAAAATCCCTAGAAGGAACTGGAAATAGACAAATTATAGTTTGTGGAGGCAATCAATATAGAGGCTTCATCCTTTTCCTCCGCTCACATTTCCCTCGCTAGGACAAACAAGAGAAACCCGAGTGAGGGCATTGCACATGGACACGTCATTCAGCGTTCTCTACCAAGTACACAGGCCCAGTTCCGTTTATTTGCCGCAGCATAGAGTCACCATTAGCTCTGGTTCAAAACATATTGAAACTATATCTAAAGAAAAACCAAACAAAACCTGATCCAAAAATGACTCGTTGGTGCTGTGAAGAAGAGAGAGTTGTTGCTGTAAGGAACACCTGTGATATCAGACAACTAATGAAACACTGGCTTGGTTATCATTTCTGTTGTTTAACACATTTTTATGCTGTGTGTGTGTGTGTGTGTGTGTCTGTGTGTGTGTGTGTGTGTGTTGGCAACACATCACACACGTCGCCTTAAGGGTCAGTGTTATGTGGGCAATAAAAGCAAATTGACTCTTTTTTGGAAATTCAAACGCTGTGTAGGAAATTGGTGTAATTACACAATTTCACCAATACCAAGACCGGGCCCCGCAGCGTTCCTTCAGCCCAACTCAAAAGGTACCGGTTCTATTTGTTTCCAGAGAATTAAAAGTCTTGAGCCTGAAGTGTAGAAGGATCACGATGACTCAACACAATAGCATGGTAAGATTATCCCTCCGATTCTTTCATCTAAAAATCAGACTTTTGATGAACTATAATAACTCATGTATTCGATCATGTCGAGGTAATGATGAGCTATAATAACTCATGTATTCGATCATGTCGAGGTAATGATGAGCTATAATAACTCATGTATTCGATCATGTCGAGGTAATGATGAACTATAATAACTCATGTATTCGATCATGTCGAGGTAATGATGAGCTATAATAACTCATGTATTCGATCATGTCGAGGTAATGATGAGCTATAATAACTCATGTATTCGATCATGTCGAGGTAATGATGAACTATAATAACTCATGTATTCGATCATGTCGAGGTAATGATGAACTATAATAACTCATGTATTCGATCATGTCGAGGTAATGATGAACTATAATAACTCATGTATTCGATCATGTCGAGGTAATGATGAACTATAATAACTCATGTATTCGATCATGTCGAGGTAATGATGAACTATAATAACTCATGTATTCGATCATGTCGAGGTAATGATGAACTATAATAACTCATGTATTCGATCATGTCGAGGTAATGATGAACTATAATAACTCATGTATTCGATCATGTCGAGGTAATGATGAACTATAATAACTCATGTATTCGATCATGTCGAGGTAATGATGAACTATAATAACTCATGTATTCGATCATGTCGAGGTAATGATGAACTATAATAACTCATGTATTCGATCATGTCGAGGTAATGATGAACTATAATAACTCATGTATTCGATCATGTCGAGGTAATGATGAACTATAATAACTCATGTATTCGATCATGTCGAGGTAATGATGAACTATAATAACTCATGTATTCGATCATGTCGAGGTAATGATGAACTATAATAACTCATGTATTCGATCATGTCGAGGTAATGATGAACTATAATAACTCATGTATTCGATCATGTCGAGGTAATGATGAACTATAATAACTCATGTATTCGATCATGTCGAGGTAATGATGAACTATAATAACTCATGTATTCGATCATGTCGAGGTAATGATGAACTATAATAACTCATGTATTCGATCATGTCGAGGTAATGATGAACTATAATAACTCATGTATTCGATCATGTCGAGGTAATGATGAACTATAATAACTCATGTATTCGATCATGTCGAGGTAATGATGAACTATAATAACTCATGTATTCGATCATGTCGAGGTAATGATGAACTATAATAACTCATGTATTCGATCATGTCGAGGTAATGATGAACTATAATAACTCATGTATTCGATCATGTCGAGGTAATGATGAACTATAATAACTCATGTATTCGATCATGTCGAGGTAATGATGAACTATAATAACTCATGTATTCGATCATGTCGAGGTAATGATGAACTATAATAACTCATGTATTCGATCATGTCGAGGTAATGATGAACTATAATAACTCATGTATTCGATCATGTCGAGGTAATGATGAACTATAATAACTCATGTATTCGATCATGTCGAGGTAATGATGAACTATAATAACTCATGTATTCGGTCATGTTGAGGTAATGATGAGGTAATGTTGAGGTAATGATGAGCTAATCAAGACCACTTGTAAAGTTCCAACTACCTGCATGTACATATTACCTCAATCACCTCGACACCGGTGCCCCCGCACATTGACTCTGTACCAGTACCCCCGTATAAAGCCTCGCTATTGTTATTTTACTGCTGCTCTTTAACTATTTGTTATTTTTAACTTAACACTTATTTTTATTAAAACTGCATTGTTGGTTAAGGGCTTGTAAGTCATTTCACTGTTGTATTCGGCCATGTGACAAATAACATTTGATTTGATCTGAACATGTCCTTTTGAGAGCTTTCATCTCCCTCTAGTGGTCATTATAGAGCATAACATCCCTCAATTTATTTGACTTCACAGAGAAATACACCTGTATTTATCACTGCACCTCCTTCTCAAAATGTCAGTGGGAAGTGAGGAGAGGATTAAGGCAGGCAGACATTTTGAGGAGAGGACAAGAGGAAAACATCAGGGATCAAGGAAAGATTATTGAGAAAGGGCCATGATGCCGCCTTACCGTCCAGCAGACAGTCAAAGTGGAGACACTGCAGGAACTCCCTCTCCCTCATGAAGCCGTTCAGAGGGGTGGCCCAGCCCTCAGCAAGCACCTGAACCCACTGCATGTCCACCTGTGGTCAAACAGCGGTCAATCAGCACGCAAATAACGATTCAACAGCATTCAAAGTGTGGTTGAACATGGATCACACTTTCATAAATGTTCCCTTATCACTTTCACATAGGCCTTTAGAATCTATCCATCCCCCGTAGATTCTTGGAAAATAACAGTAGGTGTTAGTAAAAATGGTATTTGATGAGAACCGTTACCTTTCCAATCTGCACAGCAGGTAGTGTTTCAGCATCCGTCTTGGCCAGGTCCAACTTGTTCTCCACTACGTACAGCTCCTTCACTTCATAGGAAGCATCCACCGGCACTATATCCTACAAATATACATTCATTATACCAGTGAAAATGCACAAAACATTATGGCAAAACGAGAACATCCAAGAGGTTGATCGCGTTGGATAAGAATTCAGGGGTGTGAAAGTGGGGTTATACAGCTGTGAGGCGTTAGTATTTTGGAAATGTGAATCCCAATCTGAAAGTGTGACGACACTGCCCTCTAGTGGTGGAAATTAAATGTGACAGCATGATTCCATGTTACAGGTTTCAATTAATCTGTTTATATCAAACGTCATCAATGGATGGATGGATGAATGGATGAAAGAGGAGGTTGTTTCTCTCACCTTCTCATGTAGCAGGTCAATGAGCTGCTGTATAGACTCGTTGACACTGCAGGTGTCAGTCTTCAGCACCAGCTCTGGGGCCTCTGGTTTCTCATACTCCGAGTCTATCCCAGTGAAACCTGACATGGAGAAAACAGTCACAATTCATTCATAGAATATCTAAATCAGTCCCTCAATTGGCACGAATAACAATAGCTGAATATGAAACAATATGTAATTTGCAGAAAGGTTGTGACTTCATTAAAGTTGCAGGGAAGGTAATATCTATCCACTGAGTCAGTGGCTCACAAACATCATCAGTTATTGTACCACCAACTTAATTGTGCTCTTCCCAGAGTACCCCTGAGAGTCTTCTCAAGTACCCCTATGGATAGACCAAGTAACCCCAGGGGCCCCAGTACCTCCGGTTGGAACCACTGCACAAGTCACACAAATTAACTGAAACCTAGACAGGCTTGTTTAAAACATGGTTCACACAGCTTATTATCCAGCTTGGCGTGACTTGAAGAGACAAGATTCTTAATAGTGTGGTCTGAGGACGCTCTCGAACTGGGCTGAATCCCACCCCATCCCCCCATTCAATTAGGCACTCTACTACCTGACACCTGGTAGATCATGTCTTGACCAGTTGGACAGCTTAACTAGGCTTCACAGTATATCGTCTCATGCCTACAGCTCAGAGCTTAGCATGAAGGAACCTGCAAGTAAGCATTTCATTGGACTGTGCACACCATGCGGATGATACTGTGCACACACCATGCGGATGATACTGTGCACACACCATGCGGATGATACTGTGCACACACCATGCGGATGATACTGTGCACACACCATGCGGATGATACTGTGCACACACCATGCGGATGATACTGTGCACACACCATGCGGATGATACTGTGCACACACCATGCGGATGATACTGTGCACACACCATGCGGATGATACTGTGCACACACCATGCGGATGATACTGTGCACACACCATGCGGATGATACTGTGCACACACCATGCGGATGATACTGTGCACACACCATGCGGATGATACTGTGCACACACCATGCGGATGATACTGTGCACACACCATGCGGATGATACTGTGCACACACCATGCGGATGATACTGTGCACACACCATGCGGATGATACTGTGCACACCCCATGCGGATGATACTGTGCACACCCCATGCGGATGATACTGTGCACACCCCATGCGGATGATACTGTGCACGCACCATGTGGATGATACTGTGCAT
>NW_026602450.1:0-17383 GCF_029448725.1 Salvelinus fontinalis | reverse complement strand
ATAGTGGTAGTAGGGTGATAGATGTCTAGTCTACTTTATGGCTCTAATCTGATAGTGGTAGTGGGGTGGTAGATGTCTAGTCTCCTTTATGGCTCTAATCTGATAGTGGTAGATGTCTAGTCTCCTTTATGGCTCTAATCTGATAGTGGTAGTGGGGTGGTAGATGTCTAGTCTCACTTATGGCTCTAATCTGATAGTGGTAGTAGGGTGATAGATGTCTAGTCTACTTTATGGCTCTAATCTGATAGTGGTAGTGGGGTGATAGATATCTAGTCTCCTTTATGGCTCTAATCTGGTAGTGGTAGTGGGGTGGTAGATGTCTAGTCTCCTTTATGGCTCTAATCTGATAGTGGTAGTGGGGTGGTAGATGTCTAGTCTCCTTTATGGCTCTAATCTGATAGTGGTAGATGTCTAGTCTCCTTTATGGCTCTAATCTGGTAGTGGTAGTGGGGTGGTAGATGTCTAGTCTCCTTTATGGCTCTAATCTGATAGTGGTAGTGGGGTGGGAGATGTTTAGTCTCCTTTATGGCTCTAATCTGATAGTGGTAGTGGGGTTTTAGATGTCTATTCTCCTTTATGGCTCTAATCTGATAGTGGTAGTGGGGTGGTAGATGTCTAGTCTCCTTTATGGCTCTAATCTGATAGTGGCAGTGGGTTGATAGATGTCTATTCTCCTTTATGGCTCTAATCTGATAGTGGTAGTGGTGTGATAGATGTCTAGTCTCCTTTATGGCTCTAATCTGATAGTGGTAGTGGTGTGATAGATGTCTAGTCTCCTTTATGGCTCTAATCTGATAGTGGTAGTGGGGTGGTAGATGTCTAGTCTCCTTTATGGCTCTAATCTGATAGTGGTAGATGTCTAGTCTCCTTTATGGCTCTAATCTGATAGTGGTAGTGGGGTTTTAGATGTCTATTCTCCTTTATGGCTCTAATCTGATAGTGGTAGTGGGGTGATAGATGTCTAGTCTCCTTTATGGCTCTAATCTGATAGTGGCAGTGGGTTGATAGATATCTAGTCTCCTTTATGGCTCTAATCTGATAGTGGTAGATGTCTAGTCTCCTTTATGGCTCTAATCTGGTAGTGGTAGTGGGGTGGTAGATGTCTAGTCTCCTTTATGGCTCTAATCTGATAGTTGTAGTGGGGTGGTAGATGTCTAGTCTCCTTTATGGCTCTAATCTGATAGTGGTAGATGTCTAGTCTCCTTTATGGCTCTAATCTGGTAGTGGTAGTGGGGTGGTAGATGTCTAGTCTCCTTTATGGCTCTAATCTGATAGTGGTAGTGGGGTGGTAGATGTCTAGTCTCCTTTATGGCTCTAATCTGATAGTGGTAGTGGGGTTTTAGATGTCTATTCTCCTTTATGGCTCTAATCTGATAGTGGTAGTGGGGTGGTAGATGTCTAGTCTCCTTTATGGCTCTAATCTGATAGTGGCAGTGGGTTGATAGATGTCTATTCTCCTTTATGGCTCTAATCTGATAGTGGTAGTGGTGTGATAGATGTCTAGTCTCCTTTATGGCTCTAATCTGATAGTGGTAGTGGGGTGGTAGATGTCTAGTCTCCTTTATGGCTCTAATCTGATAGTGGCAGTGGGTTGATAGATGTCTATTCTCCTTTATGGCTCTAATCTGATAGTGGTAGTGGTGTGATAGATGTCTAGTCTCCTTTATGGCTCTAATCTGATAGTGGTAGTGGTGTGATAGATGTCTAGTCTCCTTTATGGCTCTAATCTGATAGTGGTAGTGGGGTGGTAGATGTCTAGTCTCCTTTATGGCTCTAATCTGATAGTGGTAGATGTCTAGTCTCCTTTATGGCTCTAATCTGATAGTGGTAGTGGGGTGGTAGATGTCTAGTCTCCTTTATGGCTCTAATCTGATAGTGGTAGTGGGGTGGTAGATGTCTAGTCTCCTTTATGGCTCTAATCTGATAGTGGCAGTGGGTTGATAGATATCTAGTCTCCTTTATGGCTCTAATCTGATAGTGGTAGTGGGGTTTTAGATGTCTATTCTCCTTTATGGCTCTAATCTGATAGTGGTAGTGGGGTGATAGATGTCTAGTCTCCTTTATGGCTCTAATCTGATAGTGGCAGTGGGTTGATAGATGTCTATTCTCCTTTATGGCTCTAATCTGATAGTGGTAGTGGTGTGATAGATGTCTAGTCTCCTTTATGGCTCTAATCTGATAGTGGTAGTGGTGTGATAGATGTCTAGTCTCCTTTATGGCTCTAATCTGATAGTGGTAGTGGGGTGGTAGATGTCTAGTCTCCTTTATGGCTCTAATCTGATAGTGGCAGTGGGTTGATAGATATCTAGTCTCCTTTATGGCTCTAATCTGATAGTGGTAGTGGGGTGGTAGATGTCTAGTCTCCTTTATGGCTCTAATCTGATAGTGGTAGATGTCTAGTCTCCTTTATGGCTCTAATCTGATAGTGGTAGTGGGTTGATAGATATCTAGTCTCCTTTATGGCTCTAATCTGATAGTGGTAGTGGGGTGGTAGATGTCTAGTCTCCTTTATGGCTCTAATCTGATAGTGGCAGTGGGTTGATAGATGTCTAGTCTACTTTATGGCTCTAATCTGATAGCGGTAGTGGGGTGGTAGATGTCTAGTCTCCTTTATGGCTCTAATCTGATAGTGGTAGATGTCTAGTCTCCTTTATGGCTCTAATCTGATAGTGGTAGTGGGGTGGTAGATGTCTAGTCTCCTTTATGGCTCTAATCTGATAGTGGTAGTGGGGTTTTAGATGTCTATTCTCCTTTATGGCTCTAATCTGATAGTGGTAGTGGGGTGATAGATGTCAAATCTCCTTTATGGCTCTAATCTGATAGTGGCAGTGGGTTGATAGATATCTAGTCTCCTTTATGGCTCTAATCTGATAGTGGTAGTGGGGTGGTAGATGTCTAGTCTCCTTTATGGCTCTAATCTGATAGTGGTAGATGTCTAGTCTCCTTTATGGCTCTAATCTGATAGTGGTAGATGTCTAGTCTCCTTTATGGCTCTAATCTGATAGTGGTAGTGGGGTGGTAGATGTCTAGTCTCCTTTAGGGCTCTAATCTGATAGTGGCAGTGGGTTGATAGATATCTAGTCTCCTTTATGGCTCTAATCTGATAGTGGTAGTGGGGTGGTAGATGTCTAGTCTCCTATATGGCTCTAATCTGATAGTGGCAGTGGGTTGATAGATGTCTATTCTCCTTTATGGCTCTAATCTGATAGTGGTAGTGGTGTGATAGATGTCTAGTCTCCTTTATGGCACTAATCTGATAGTGGTAGTGGTGTGATAGATGTCTAGTCTCCTTTATGGCTCTAATCTGATAGTGGTAGTGGGGTGGTAGATGTCTAGTCTCCTTTATGGCTCTAATCTGATAGTGGTAGATGTCTAGTCTCCTTTATGGCTCTAATCTGATAGTGGTAGTGGGGTGGTAGATGTCTAGTCTCCTTTATGGCTCTAATCTGATAGTGGTAGTGGGGTTTTAGATGTCTATTCTCCTTTATGGCTCTAATCTGATAGTGGTAGTGGGGTGGTAGATGTCTAGTCTCCTTTATGGCTCTAATCTGATAGTGGCAGTGGGTTGATAGATGTCTATTCTCCTTTATGGCTCTAATCTGATAGTGGTAGTGGTGTGATAGATTTCTAGTCTCCTTTATGGCTCTAATCTGATAGTGGTAGTGGTGTGATAGATGTCTAGTCTCCTTTATGGCTCTAATCTGATAGTGGCAGTGGGTTGATAGATATCTAGTCTCCTTTATGGCTCTAATCTGATAGTGGTAGTGGTGTGATAGATGTCTAGTCTCCTTTATGGCTCTAATCTGATAGTGGTAGTGGGGTGATAGATATCTAGTCTCCTTTATGGCTCTAATCTGGTAGTGGTAGTGGGGTGGTAGATGTCTAGTCTCCTTTATGGCTCTAATCTGATAGTGGTAGTGGGGTGGTAGATGTCTAGTCTCCTTTATGGCTCTAATCTGATAGTGGTAGATGTCTAGTCTCCTTTATGGCTCTAATCTGGTAGTAGTAGTGGGGTGGTAGATGTCTAGTCTCCTTTATGGCTCTAATCTGATAGTGGTAGTGGGGTGGGAGATGTTTAGTCTCCTTTATGGCTCTAATCTGATAGTGGTAGTGGGGTTTTAGATGTCTATTCTCCTTTATGGCTCTAATCTGATAGTGGTAGTGGGGTGTTAGATGTCTAGTCTCCTTTATGGCTCTAATCTGATAGTGGCAGTGGGTTGATAGATGTCTATTCTCCTTTATGGCTCTAATCTGATAGTGGTAGTGGTGTGATAGATGTCTAGTCTCCTTTATGGCTCTAATCTGATAGTGGTAGTGGTGTGATAGATGTCTAGTCTCCTTTATGGCTCTAATCTGATAGTGGTAGTGGGGTGGTAGATGTCTAGTCTCCTTTATGGCTCTAATCTGATAGTGGTAGATGTCTAGTCTCCTTTATGGCTCTAATCTGATAGTGGTAGTGGGGTGGTAGATGTCTAGTCTCCTTTATGGCTCTAATCTGATAGTGGTAGTGGGGTTTTAGATGTCTATTCTCCTTTATGGCTCTAATCTGATAGTGGTAGTGGGGTGATAGATGTCTAGTCTCCTTTATGGCTCTAATCTGATAGTGGTAGTGGGGTGGTAGATGTCTAGTCTCCTTTATGGCTCTAATCTGATAGTGGTAGATGTCTAGTCTCCTTTATGGCTCTAATCTGATAGTGGTAGTGGGGTGGTAGATGTCTAGTCTCCTTTATGGCTCTAATCTGATAGTGGTAGTGGGGTTTTAGATGTCTATTCTCCTTTATGGCTCTAATCTGATAGTGGTAGTGGGGTGATAGATGTCTAGTCTCCTTTATGGCTCTAATCTGATAGTGGCAGTGGGTTGATAGATTTCTAGTCTCCTTTATGGCTCTAATCTGATAGTGGTAGTGGGGTGGTAGATGTCTAGTCTCCTTTATGGCTCCAATCTGATAGTGGTAGATGTCTAGTCTCCTTTATGGCTCTAATCTGATAGTGGTAGTGGGGTGGTAGATGTCTAGTCTCACTTATGGCTCTAATCTGATAGTGGTAGCAGGGTGATAGATGTCTAGTCTACTTTATGGCTCTAATCTGATAGTGGTAGTGGGGTGGTAGATGTCTAGTCTCCTTTATGGCTCTAATCTGATAGTGGTAGATGTCTAGTTTCCTTTATGGCTCTAATCTGATAGTGGTAGTGGGGTGGTAGACGTCTAGTCTCCTTTATGGCTCTAATCTGATAGTGGTAGTGGGGTTTTAGATGTCTATTCTCCTTTATGGCTCTAATCTGATAGTGGTAGTGGGGTGATAGATGTCTAGTCTCCTTTATGGCTCTAATCTGATAGTGGCAGTGGGTTGATAGATATCTAGTCTCCTTTATGGCTCTAATCTGATAGTGGTAGATGTCTAGTCTCCTTTATGGCTCTAATCTGGTAGTGGTAGTGGGGTGGTAGATGTCTAGTCTCCTTTATGGCTCTAATCTGATAGTGGTAGTGGGGTGGTAGATGTCTAGTCTCCTTTATGGCTCTAATCTGATAGTGGTAGATGTCTAGTCTCCTTTATGGCTCTAATCTGGTAGTGGTAGTGGGGTGGTAGATGTCTAGTCTCCTTTATGGCTCTAATCTGATAGTGGCAGTGGGGTGGTAGATGTCTAGTCTCCTTTATGGCTCTAATCTGATAGTGGTAGTGGGGTTTTAGATGTCTATTCTCCATTATGGCTCTAATCTGATAGTGGTAGTGGGGTGGTAGATGTCTAGTCTCCTTTATGGCTCTAATCTGATAGTGGCAGTGGGTTGATAGATGTCTATTCTCCTTTATGGCTCTAATCTGATAGTGGTAGTGGTGTGATAGATGTCTAGTTTCCTTTATGGCTCTAATCTGATAGTGGTAGTGGGGTGGTAGATGTCTAGTCTCCTTTATGGCTCTAATCTGATAGTGGTAGATGTCTAGTCTCCTTTATGGCTCTAATCTGATAGTGGTAGTGGGGTGGTAGATGTCTAGTCTCCTTTATGGCTCTAATCTGATAGTGGTAGTGGGGTGGTAGATGTCTAGTCTCCTTTATGGCTCTAATCTGATAGTGGCAGTGGGTTGATAGATATCTAGTCTCCTTTATGGCTCTAATCTGATAGTGGTAGTGGGGTTTTAGATGTCTATTCTCCTTTATGGCTCTAATCTGATAGTGGTAGTGGGGTGATAGATGTCTAGTCTCCTTTATGGCTCTAATCTGATAGTGGCAGTGGGTTGATAGATGTCTATTCTCCTTTATGGCTCTAATCTGATAGTGGTAGTGGTGTGATAGATGTCTAGTCTCCTTTATGGCTCTAATCTGATAGTGGTAGTGGTGTGATAGATGTCTAGTCTCCTTTATGGCTCTAATCTGATAGTGGTAGTGGGGTGGTAGATGTCTAGTCTCCTTTATGGCTCTAATCTGATAGTGGCAGTGGGTTGATAGATATCTAGTCTCCTTTATGGCTCTAATCTGATAGTGGTAGTGGGGTGGTAGATGTCTAGTCTCCTTTATGGCTCTAATCTGATAGTGGTAGATGTCTAGTCTCCTTTATGGCTCTAATCTGATAGTGGTAGATGTCTAGTCTCCTTTATGGCTCTAATCTGATAGTGGTAGTGGGTTGATAGATATCTAGTCTCCTTTATGGCTCTAATCTGATAGTGGTAGTGGGGTGGTAGATGTCTAGTCTCCTTTATGGCTCTAATCTGATAGTGGCAGTGGGTTGATAGATGTCTAGTCTACTTTATGGCTCTAATCTGATAGCGGTAGTGGGGTGGTAGATGTCTAGTCTCCTTTATGGCTCTAATCTGATAGTGGTAGATGTCTAGTCTCCTTTATGGCTCTAATCTGATAGTGGTAGTGGGGTGGTAGATGTCTAGTCTCCTTTATGGCTCTAATCTGATAGTGGTAGTGGGGTTTTAGATGTCTATTCTCCTTTATGGCTCTAATCTGATAGTGGTAGTGGGGTGATAGATGTCAAATCTCCTTTATGGCTCTAATCTGATAGTGGCAGTGGGTTGATAGATATCTAGTCTCCTTTATGGCTCTAATCTGATAGTGGTAGTGGGGTGGTAGATGTCTAGTCTCCTTTATGGCTCTAATCTGATAGTGGTAGATGTCTAGTCTCCTTTATGGCTCTAATCTGATAGTGGTAGATGTCTAGTCTCCTTTATGGCTCTAATCTGATAGTGGTAGTGGGGTGGTAGATGTCTAGTCTCCTTTAGGGCTCTAATCTGATAGTGGCAGTGGGTTGATAGATATCTAGTCTCCTTTATGGCTCTAATCTGATAGTGGTAGTGGGGTGGTAGATGTCTAGTCTCCTATATGGCTCTAATCTGATAGTGGCAGTGGGTTGATAGATGTCTATTCTCCTTTATGGCTCTAATCTGATAGTGGTAGTGGTGTGATAGATGTCTAGTCTCCTTTATGGCTCTAATCTGATAGTGGTAGTGGTGTGATAGATGTCTAGTCTCCTTTATGGCTCTAATCTGATAGTGGTAGTGGGGTGGTAGATGTCTAGTCTCCTTTATGGCTCTAATCTGATAGTGGTAGATGTCTAGTCTCCTTTATGGCTCTAATCTGATAGTGGTAGTGGGGTGGTAGATGTCTAGTCTCCTTTATGGCTCTAATCTGATAGTGGTAGTGGGGTTTTAGATGTCTATTCTCCTTTATGGCTCTAATCTGATAGTGGTAGTGGGGTGGTAGATGTCTAGTCTCCTTTATGGCTCTAATCTGATAGTGGCAGTGGGTTGATAGATGTCTATTCTCCTTTATGGCTCTAATCTGATAGTGGTAGTGGTGTGATAGATGTCTAGTCTCCTTTATGGCTCTAATCTGATAGTGGTAGTGGTGTGATAGATGTCTAGTCTCCTTTATGGCTCTAATCTGATAGTGGCAGTGGGTTGATAGATATCTAGTCTCCTTTATGGCTCTAATCTGATAGTGGTAGTGGTGTGATAGATGTCTAGTCTCCTTTATGGCTCTAATCTGATAGTGGTAGTGGGGTGATAGATATCTAGTCTCCTTTATGGCTCTAATCTGGTAGTGGTAGTGGGGTGGTAGATGTCTAGTCTCCTTTATGGCTCTAATCTGATAGTGGTAGTGGGGTGGTAGATGTCTAGTCTCCTTTATGGCTCTAATCTGGTAGTGGTAGTGGGGTGGTAGATGTCTAGTCTCCTTTATGGCTCTAATCTGATAGTGGTAGTGGGGTGGGAGATGTTTAGTCTCCTTTATGGCTCTAATCTGATAGTGGTAGTGGGGTTTTAGATGTCTATTCTCCTTTATGGCTCTAATCTGATAGTGGTAGTGGGGTGTTAGATGTCTAGTCTCCTTTATGGCTCTAATCTGATAGTGGCAGTGGGTTGATAGATGTCTATTCTCCTTTATGGCTCTAATCTGATAGTGGTAGTGGTGTGATAGATGTCTAGTCTCCTTTATGGCTCTAATCTGATAGTGGTAGTGGTGTGATAGATGTCTAGTCTCCTTTATGGCTCTAATCTGATAGTGGTAGTGGGGTGGTAGATGTCTAGTCTCCTTTATGGCTCTAATCTGATAGTGGTAGATGTCTAGTCTCCTTTATGGCTCTAATCTGATAGTGGTAGTGGGGTTGTAGATGTCTAGTCTCACTTATGGCTCTAATCTGATAGTGGTAGTAGGGTGATAGATGTCTAGTCTCCTTTATGGCTCTAATCTGATAGTGGTAGATGTCTAGTTTCCTTTATGGCTCTAATCTGATAGTGGTAGTGGGGTGGTAGACGTCTAGTCTCCTTTATGGCTCTAATCTGATAGTGGTAGTGGGGTTTTAGATGTCTATTCTCCTTTATGGCTCTAATCTGATAGTGGTAGTGGGGTGATAGATGTCTAGTCTCCTTTATGGCTCTAATCTGATAGTGGCAGTGGGTTGATAGATATCTAGTCTCCTTTATGGCTCTAATCTGATAGTGGTAGATGTCTAGTCTCCTTTATGGCTCTAATCTGGTAGTGGTAGTGGGGTGGTAGATGTCTAGTCTCCTTTATGGCTCTAATCTGATAGTGGTAGTGGGGTGGTAGATGTCTTGTCTCCTTTATGGCTCTAATCTGATAGTGGTAGATGTCTAGTCTCCTTTATGGCTCTAATCTGGTAGTGGTAGTGGGGTGGTAGATGTCTAGTCTCCTTTATGGCTCTAATCTGATAGTGGCAGTGGGGTGGTAGATGTCTAGTCTCCTTTATGGCTCTAATCTGATAGTGGTAGTGGGGTTTTAGATGTCTATTCTCCATTATGGCTCTAATCTGATAGTGGTAGTGGGGTGGTAGATGTCTAGTCTCCTTTATGGCTCTAATCTGATAGTGGCAGTGGGTTGATAGATGTCTATTCTCCTTTATGGCTCTAATCTGATAGTGGTAGTGGTGTGATAGATGTCTAGTTTCCTTTATGGCTCTAATCTGATAGTGGTAGTGGGGTGGTAGATGTCTAGTCTCCTTTATGGCTCTAATCTGATAGTGGCAGTGGGTTGAAAGATGTCTATTCTCCTTTATGGCTCTAATCTGATAGTGGTAGTGGTGTGATAGATGTCTAGTCTCCTTTATGGCTCTAATCTGATAGTGGTAGTGGTGTGATAGATGTCTAGTCTCCTTTATGGCTCTAATCTGATAGTGGTAGTGGGGTGGTAGACGTCTAGTCTCCTTTATGGCTCTAATCTGATAGTGGTAGATGTCTAGTCTCCTTTATGGCTCTAATCTGATAGTGGTAGTGGGGTGGTAGATGTCTAGTCTCCTTTATGGCTCTAATCTGATAGTGGTAGTGGGGTGGTAGATGTCTAGTCTCCTTTATGGCTCTAATCTGATAGTGGCAGTGGGTTGATAGATATCTAGTCTCCTTTATGGCTCTAATCTGATAGTGGTAGTGGGGTGGTAGATGTCTAGTCTCCTTTATGGCTCTAATCTGATAGTGGTAGATGTCTAGTCTCCTTTATGGCTCTAATCTGATAGTGGTAGTGGGGTGGTAGATGTCTAGTCTCCTTTATGGCTCTAATCTGATAGTGGTAGTGGGGTTTTAGATGTCTATTCTCCTTTATGGCTCTCATCTGATAGTGGTAGTGGGGTGATAGATGTCTAGTCTCCTTTATGGCTCTAATCTGATAGTGGCAGTGGGTTGATAGATATCTAGTCTCCTTTATGGCTTTAATCTGATAGTGGTAGTGGGGTGGTAGATGTCTAGTCTCCTTTATGGCTCTAATCTGATAGTGGCAGTGGGTTGATAGATATCTAGTCTCCTTTATGGCTCTAATCTGATAGTGGTAGTGGGTTGGTAGATGTCTAGTCTCCTTTATGGCTCTAATCTGATAGTGGTAGATGTCTAGTCTCCTTTATGGCTCTAATCTAATAGTGGTAGTCGGGTGGTAGATGTCTAGTCTCCTTTATGGCTCTAATCTGATAGTGGCAGTGGGTTGATAGATATCTAGTCTCCTTTATGGCTCTAATCTGATAGTGGTAGTGGGGTGGTAGATGTCTAGTCTCCTATATGGCTCTAATCTGATAGTGGCAGTGGGTTGATAGATGTCTATTCTCCTTTATGGCTCTAATCTGATAGTGGTAGTGGTGTGATAGATGTCTAGTCTCCTTTATGGCTCTAATCTGATAGTGGTAGTGGGGTGGTAGATGTCTAGTCTCCCTTATGGCTCTAATCTGATAGTGGTAGTAGGGTGATAGATGTCTAGTCTCCTTTATGGCTCTAATCTGATAGTGGTAGTGGGGTGGTAGATGTCTAGTCTCCTTTATGGCTCTAATCTGATAGTGGTAGTGGGGTGGTAGATGTCTATTCTCCTTTATGGCTCTAATCTGATAGTGGTAGTGGGGTGATAGATGTCTAGTCTCCTTTATGGCTCTAATCTGATAGTGGTAGTGGTGTGATAGATGTCTAGTCTCCTTTATGGCTCTAATCTGATAGTGGTAGTGGGGTGGTAGATGTCTAGTCTCCTTTATGGCTCTAATCTGATAGTGGTAGATGTCTAGTCTCCTTTATGGCTCTAATCTGATAGTGGTAGTGGGGTGGTAGATGTCTAGTCTCCTTTATGGCTCTAATCTGATAGTGGCAGTGGGTTGATAGATATCTAGTCTCCTTTATGGCTCTAATCTGATAGTGGTAGTGGGGTGGTAGATGTCTAGTCTCCTTTATGGCTCTAATCTGATAGTGGCAGTGGGTTGATAGATATCTAGTCTCCTTTATGGCTCTAATCTGATAGTGGTAGTGGGGTGGTAGATGTCTAGTCTCCTTTATGGCTCTAATCTGATAGTGGTAGATGTCTAGTCTCCTTTATTGCTCTAATCTGATAGTGGTAGATGTCTAGTCTCCTTTATGGCTCTAATCTGATAGTGGTAGTGGGGTGGTAGATGTCTAGTCTCCTTTATGGCTCTAATCTGATAGTGGTAGTGGGGTGGTAGATGTCTAGTCTCCTTTATGGCTCTAATCTGATAGTGGCAGTGGGTTGATAGATATCTAGTCTCCTTTATGGCTCTAATCTGATAGTGGTAGTGGGGTGGTAGATGTCTAGTCTCCTTTATGGCTCTAATCTGATAGTGGCAGTGGGTTGATAGATGTCTATTCTCCTTTATGGCTCTAATCTGATAGTGGTAGTGGTGTGATAGATGTCTAGTCTCCTTTATGGCTCTAATCTGATAGTGGTAGTGGGGTGGTAGATGTCTAGTCTCCTTTATGGCTCTAATCTGATAGTGGCAGTGGGTTGATAGATGTCTATTCTCCTTTATGGCTCTAATCTGATAGTGGTAGTGGTGTGATAGATGTCTAGTCTCCTTTATGGCTCTAATCTGATAGTGGTAGTGGGTTGGTAGATGTCTAGTCTCCTTTATGGCTCTAATCTGATAGTGGTAGATGTCTAGTCTCCTTTATGGCTCTAATCTAATAGTGGTAGTCGGGTGGTAGATGTCTAGTCTCCTTTATGGCTCTAATCTGATAGTGGCAGTGGGTTGATAGATATCTAGTCTCCTTTATGGCTCTAATCTGATAGTGGTAGTGGGGTGGTAGATGTCTAGTCTCCTATATGGCTCTAATCTGATAGTGGCAGTGGGTTGATAGATGTCTATTCTCCTTTATGGCTCTAATCTGATAGTGGTAGTGGTGTGATAGATGTCTAGTCTCCTTTATGGCTCTAATCTGATAGTGGTAGTGGGGTGGTAGATGTCTAGTCTCCCTTATGGCTCTAATCTGATAGTGGTAGTAGGGTGATAGATGTCTAGTCTCCTTTATGGCTCTAATCTGATAGTGGTAGTGGGGTGGTAGATGTCTAGTCTCCTTTATGGCTCTAATCTGATAGTGGCAGTGGGTTGATAGATGTCTATTCTCCTTTATGGCTCTAATCTGATAGTGGTAGTGGTGTGATAGATGTCTAGTCTCCTTTATGGCTCTAATCTGATAGTGGTAGTGGTGTGATAGATGTCTAGTCTCCTTTATGGCTCTAATCTGATAGTGGCAGTGGGTTGATAGATATCTAGTCTCCTTTATGGCTCTAATCTGATAGTGGTAGTGGTGTGATAGATGTCTAGTCTCCTTTATGGCTCTAATCTGATAGTGGTAGTGGGGTGATAGATATCTAGTCTCCTTTATGGCTCTAATCTGGTAGTGGTAGTGGGGTGGTAGATGTCTAGTCTCCTTTATGGCTCTAATCTGATAGTGGTAGTGGGGTGGTAGATGTCTAGTCTCCTTTATGGCTCTAATCTGGTAGTGGTAGTGGGGTGGTAGATGTCTAGTCTCCTTTATGGCTCTAATCTGATAGTGGTAGTGGGGTGGGAGATGTTTAGTCTCCTTTATGGCTCTAATCTGATAGTGGTAGTGGGGTTTTAGATGTCTATTCTCCTTTATGGCTCTAATCTGATAGTGGTAGTGGGGTGTTAGATGTCTAGTCTCCTTTATGGCTCTAATCTGATAGTGGCAGTGGGTTGATAGATGTCTATTCTCCTTTATGGCTCTAATCTGATAGTGGTAGTGGTGTGATAGATGTCTAGTCTCCTTTATGGCTCTAATCTGATAGTGGTAGTGGTGTGATAGATGTCTAGTCTCCTTTATGGCTCTAATCTGATAGTGGTAGTGGGGTGGTAGATGTCTAGTCTCCTTTATGGCTCTAATCTGATAGTGGTAGATGTCTAGTCTCCTTTATGGCTCTAATCTGATAGTGGTAGTGGGGTTGTAGATGTCTAGTCTCACTTATGGCTCTAATCTGATAGTGGTAGTAGGGTGATAGATGTCTAGTCTCCTTTATGGCTCTAATCTGATAGTGGTAGATGTCTAGTTTCCTTTATGGCTCTAATCTGATAGTGGTAGTGGGGTGGTAGACGTCTAGTCTCCTTTATGGCTCTAATCTGATAGTGGTAGTGGGGTTTTAGATGTCTATTCTCCTTTATGGCTCTAATCTGATAGTGGTAGTGGGGTGATAGATGTCTAGTCTCCTTTATGGCTCTAATCTGATAGTGGCAGTGGGTTGATAGATATCTAGTCTCCTTTATGGCTCTAATCTGATAGTGGTAGATGTCTAGTCTCCTTTATGGCTCTAATCTGGTAGTGGTAGTGGGGTGGTAGATGTCTAGTCTCCTTTATGGCTCTAATCTGATAGTGGTAGTGGGGTGGTAGATGTCTTGTCTCCTTTATGGCTCTAATCTGATAGTGGTAGATGTCTAGTCTCCTTTATGGCTCTAATCTGGTAGTGGTAGTGGGGTGGTAGATGTCTAGTCTCCTTTATGGCTCTAATCTGATAGTGGCAGTGGGGTGGTAGATGTCTAGTCTCCTTTATGGCTCTAATCTGATAGTGGTAGTGGGGTTTTAGATGTCTATTCTCCATTATGGCTCTAATCTGATAGTGGTAGTGGGGTGGTAGATGTCTAGTCTCCTTTATGGCTCTAATCTGATAGTGGCAGTGGGTTGATAGATGTCTATTCTCCTTTATGGCTCTAATCTGATAGTGGTAGTGGTGTGATAGATGTCTAGTTTCCTTTATGGCTCTAATCTGATAGTGGTAGTGGGGTGGTAGATGTCTAGTCTCCTTTATGGCTCTAATCTGATAGTGGCAGTGGGTTGAAAGATGTCTATTCTCCTTTATGGCTCTAATCTGATAGTGGTAGTGGTGTGATAGATGTCTAGTCTCCTTTATGGCTCTAATCTGATAGTGGTAGTGGTGTGATAGATGTCTAGTCTCCTTTATGGCTCTAATCTGATAGTGGTAGTGGGGTGGTAGACGTCTAGTCTCCTTTATGGCTCTAATCTGATAGTGGTAGATGTCTAGTCTCCTTTATGGCTCTAATCTGATAGTGGTAGTGGGGTGGTAGATGTCTAGTCTCCTTTATGGCTCTAATCTGATAGTGGTAGTGGGGTGGTAGATGTCTAGTCTCCTTTATGGCTCTAATCTGATAGTGGCAGTGGGTTGATAGATATCTAGTCTCCTTTATGGCTCTAATCTGATAGTGGTAGTGGGGTGGTAGATGTCTAGTCTCCTTTATGGCTCTAATCTGATAGTGGTAGATGTCTAGTCTCCTTTATGGCTCTAATCTGATAGTGGTAGTGGGGTGGTAGATGTCTAGTCTCCTTTATGGCTCTAATCTGATAGTGGTAGTGGGGTTTTAGATGTCTATTCTCCTTTATGGCTCTCATCTGATAGTGGTAGTGGGGTGATAGATGTCTAGTCTCCTTTATGGCTCTAATCTGATAGTGGCAGTGGGTTGATAGATATCTAGTCTCCTTTATGGCTTTAATCTGATAGTGGTAGTGGGGTGGTAGATGTCTAGTCTCCTTTATGGCTCTAATCTGATAGTGGCAGTGGGTTGATAGATATCTAGTCTCCTTTATGGCTCTAATCTGATAGTGGTAGTGGGTTGGTAGATGTCTAGTCTCCTTTATGGCTCTAATCTGATAGTGGTAGATGTCTAGTCTCCTTTATGGCTCTAATCTAATAGTGGTAGTCGGGTGGTAGATGTCTAGTCTCCTTTATGGCTCTAATCTGATAGTGGCAGTGGGTTGATAGATATCTAGTCTCCTTTATGGCTCTAATCTGATAGTGGTAGTGGGGTGGTAGATGTCTAGTCTCCTATATGGCTCTAATCTGATAGTGGCAGTGGGTTGATAGATGTCTATTCTCCTTTATGGCTCTAATCTGATAGTGGTAGTGGTGTGATAGATGTCTAGTCTCCTTTATGGCTCTAATCTGATAGTGGTAGTGGGGTGGTAGATGTCTAGTCTCCCTTATGGCTCTAATCTGATAGTGGTAGTAGGGTGATAGATGTCTAGTCTCCTTTATGGCTCTAATCTGATAGTGGTAGTGGGGTGGTAGATGTCTAGTCTCCTTTATGGCTCTAATCTGATAGTGGTAGTGGGGTGGTAGATGTCTATTCTCCTTTATGGCTCTAATCTGATAGTGGTAGTGGGGTGATAGATGTCTAGTCTCCTTTATGGCTCTAATCTGATAGTGGTAGTGGTGTGATAGATGTCTAGTCTCCTTTATGGCTCTAATCTGATAGTGGTAGTGGGGTGGTAGATGTCTAGTCTCCTTTATGGCTCTAATCTGATAGTGGTAGATGTCTAGTCTCCTTTATGGCTCTAATCTGATAGTGGTAGTGGGGTGGTAGATGTCTAGTCTCCTTTATGGCTCTAATCTGATAGTGGCAGTGGGTTGATAGATATCTAGTCTCCTTTATGGCTCTAATCTGATAGTGGTAGTGGGGTGGTAGATGTCTAGTCTCCTTTATGGCTCTAATCTGATAGTGGCAGTGGGTTGATAGATATCTAGTCTCCTTTATGGCTCTAATCTGATAGTGGTAGTGGGGTGGTAGATGTCTAGTCTCCTTTATGGCTCTAATCTGATAGTGGTAGATGTCTAGTCTCCTTTATTGCTCTAATCTGATAGTGGTAGATGTCTAGTCTCCTTTATGGCTCTAATCTGATAGTGGTAGTGGGGTGGTAGATGTCTAGTCTCCTTTATGGCTCTAATCTGATAGTGGTAGTGGGGTGGTAGATGTCTAGTCTCCTTTATGGCTCTAATCTGATAGTGGCAGTGGGTTGATAGATATCTAGTCTCCTTTATGGCTCTAATCTGATAGTGGTAGTGGGGTGGTAGATGTCTAGTCTCCTTTATGGCTCTAATCTGATAGTGGCAGTGGGTTGATAGATGTCTATTCTCCTTTATGGCTCTAATCTGATAGTGGTAGTGGTGTGATAGATGTCTAGTCTCCTTTATGGCTCTAATCTGATAGTGGTAGTGGGGTGGTAGATGTCTAGTCTCCTTTATGGCTCTAATCTGATAGTGGCAGTGGGTTGATAGATGTCTATTCTCCTTTATGGCTCTAATCTGATAGTGGTAGTGGTGTGATAGATGTCTAGTCTCCTTTATGGCTCTAATCTGATAGTGGTAGTGGGTTGGTAGATGTCTAGTCTCCTTTATGGCTCTAATCTGATAGTGGTAGATGTCTAGTCTCCTTTATGGCTCTAATCTAATAGTGGTAGTCGGGTGGTAGATGTCTAGTCTCCTTTATGGCTCTAATCTGATAGTGGCAGTGGGTTGATAGATATCTAGTCTCCTTTATGGCTCTAATCTGATAGTGGTAGTGGGGTGGTAGATGTCTAGTCTCCTATATGGCTCTAATCTGATAGTGGCAGTGGGTTGATAGATGTCTATTCTCCTTTATGGCTCTAATCTGATAGTGGTAGTGGTGTGATAGATGTCTAGTCTCCTTTATGGCTCTAATCTGATAGTGGTAGTGGGGTGGTAGATGTCTAGTCTCCCTTATGGCTCTAATCTGATAGTGGTAGTAGGGTGATAGATGTCTAGTCTCCTTTATGGCTCTAATCTGATAGTGGTAGTGGGGTGGTAGATGTCTAGTCTCCTTTATGGCTCTAATCTGATAGTGGTAGTGGGGTGGTAGATGTCTATTCTCCTTTATGGCTCTAATCTGATAGTGGTAGTGGGGTGATAGATGTCTAGTCTCCTTTATGGCTCTAATCTGATAGTGGTAGTGGTGTGATAGATGTCTAGTCTCCTTTATGGCTCTAATCTGATAGTGGTAGTGGGGTGGTAGATGTCTAGTCTCCTTTATGGCTCTAATCTGATAGTGGTAGATGTCTAGTCTCCTTTATGGCTCTAATCTGATAGTGGTAGTGGGGTGGTAGATGTCTAGTCTCCTTTATGGCTCTAATCTGATAGTGGCAGTGGGTTGATAGATATCTAGTCTCCTTTATGGCTCTAATCTGATAGTGGTAGTGGGGTGGTAGATGTCTAGTCTCCTTTATGGCTCTAATCTGATAGTGGCAGTGGGTTGATAGATATCTAGTCTCCTTTATGGCTCTAATCTGATAGTGGTAGTGGGGTGGTAGATGTCTAGTCTCCTTTATGGCTCTAATCTGATAGTGGTAG
>NW_026602449.1:0-17389 GCF_029448725.1 Salvelinus fontinalis | reverse complement strand
TTTTTATTTTTCATTTTTTTTATTTCACCTTTATTTAACCAGGTAGGCTAGTTGAGAACAAGTTCTCATTTGCAACTGCGACCTGGCCAAGATAAAGCATAGCAGTGTGAACAGACAACAACACAGAGTTACACATGGAGTAAACAATAAACAAGTCAATAACATGGTAGAAAAAAAAATGAAAAAAAATGAGAATCTATATACAATGTGTGCAAAAGGCATGAGGAGGTAGGCAATAAATCAAATAATTACAATTTAGCAGATTAACACTGGAGTGGTAAATCATCAGATGATCATGTGCATTGTTTAAAGTGACTAGTGATCCATTTATTAAAGTGTCCAGTGATTGGGGCTCAATGTAGGCAGCAGCCTCTCTAAGTTAGTGATTGCTGTTTAGCTGTCTGATGACCTTGAGATAGAAGCTGTTTTTCAATCTCTCAGTCCCAGCTTTGATGCACATGTACTGACCTCACCTTCTGGATGATCGCAGTGTGAACAGGCAATTGCTCGGGTGGTTGTTGTCCTTGATTATCTTTTTGGCCTTCCTGTGACATCGGGTGCTGTAGGTGTCATGGAGGACGGTGTCGTGTCTTTGGCATCATTAAAACTGAAGACTTATCTCTATCAAATAACTCTCTATAATTATTATTACGTGATTAAACTAATTAATCATGTAACTGTAATTAGCTAGGAAATCGGGGCACCAAGGAAAATATTCAGATTACAAAGTTAGAATTTTCCTGATATAACTTTCAGATATTTTAATATCTGATCAATTAGTCTTCTGATTAATGAGTTATTCTTTACCTCACGTTAGTCTCATTCCAAACGTCGTAAATTGTTGGTTATCTGCACGAACCCAGTCTTCACTATGAGTCATTCATACATCAATTGTGTATTAAATCATTAATTTATTAACTAACTAAATCATCACAGAAATGCATAACAAACAGTAGATATGGTTACAAGGAAATGATAGGGGAATGTGCCCTAGTGGGCTAAACCGGCATCGCGGCTTGGTGGACAAAAGGGGAGTGGGGGTCAGCTGAGATAAGACACTATAGAGTTGATAATTATAACAATTGAAATGCTAATCCTTTGCACATGAATGCTCACTCATTCGGGAATAATTGCAATCAATATATATATATATTTACGCTCAGTGTGTCGTCGAGATTCTATACAACAATTAGATGTAAGCCTCATAACTGAGACTTTGTATAAACAGGATTATGGTAATGTGGCTGTATTGTCGCTCATGAGTTTCACAACATTTTACCAAACGGACCAGTTCGTAGCTCGTTACTTCACCAATCTTTTATACATTCTCCAGAACAAGAATGTCGTTCAGATCTCCAGTTCTGTGAGGTGGTAGAAATTCCGTTGTTCTCTCTATGAAACTCACTCTCTCTCTGTACTCTCTGGCCATGAGGCAGGATTCTCCTCCAGGAATGTACGACCTGGGGTCGCAGCAGCCTGGGTGTAGGAGAGACAGAGAGAGGGGGATGGTGCAGAGGGAGGGGGATGG
This sequence comes from Salvelinus fontinalis, assembly GCF_029448725.1. Taxonomy (NCBI): domain Eukaryota; kingdom Metazoa; phylum Chordata; class Actinopteri; order Salmoniformes; family Salmonidae; genus Salvelinus; species Salvelinus fontinalis. Next base: position 15,861 of record NW_026602449.1, on the reverse strand, counting down.
TGCTCGCTGTTCCCAAAGAGGGCAACGTCATGACAGCCGGTAGTTTGCCCCTGGTGTTGCGTTGTGCAAACCTCACCATTCTCTGGAGAGCCTTGCGGTTGATGGCGGTGCAGTTGCCGTACCAGGCTGTGATACAGCCCGGCAGGATGCTCGATTGTGCATCTGTTAAAGTTTGTCAGGGTTTTGGGTGACAAGCCAAATTTCATCAGCCTCCTGAGGTTGAAGAGGCGCTGTTGCGCCTTCTTCACCACACTGTCTGTGTGGGTGGACTATTTCGGTTTGTCTGTGATGTGTAGACCCAGGAACTTTAATTTCAACTTGCTGTCTTGTTCAGCTTCAGAAAAACAGTACATATATCACTTGAAACATAGTTTTTGTAATTCATTACACAAAAGAGAAGAGTTTGACCAGTACAAATTCATATTAGAGGTCGACCGATTAATCGGAATGGCCGATTTAATTAGGGCCGATTTCAAGTTTTCATAACAATCGGAAATCTGTATATATTTTTTTACACCTTTATTTAATCTTTATTTAACTAGGCAAGTCAGTTAAGAACACATTCTTATTTTCAATGACGGCCTAGGAACGGTGGGTTAACTGCCTCGTTCAGGGGCAGAAAGACAGATTTTTACCTTGTCAGCTCGGGGGATTCAATCTTGCAACCTTACAGTTAACTAGTCCAACGCTCTAACCACCTGATTACATTGCACTCCATGAGGAGCCTGCCTGTTACGCAAATGCAGTAAGCCAAGGTAAGTTGCTAGCTAGCATTAAACTTATCTTATAAAAAACAATCAATCAATCATAATCACTAGTTAACTACACATGGTTTATCTAGCGTGTCCTGCGTTGCATATAATCGATGCGGTGCGTGTCGTTGCTCCAATGTGTACCTAACCATAAACATCAATGCCTTTCTTAAAATCAATACACAGAAGTATATATTTTTAAAACTGCATATTTAGCTAAAAGAAATCCAGGTTAGCAGGCAATATTAACCAGGTGAAATTGTGTCACTTCTCTTGCATTCATTGCACGCAGAGTCAGTGTATATGCAACAGTTTGGGCCGCCTAATTTGCCAGAATTTTACGTAATTATGACATAACATTGAAGGTTGTGCAATGTAACAGGAATATTTAGACTTATGGATGCCACCCGTTAGATAAAATACAGAACGGTTCCGTATTTCACTGAAAGAATAAACGTCTTGCTTTCGAGATGATAGTTTCCGGATTCAACCATATTAATGACCTAAGGCTCGTATTTCTGTGTGTTATTATGTTATAACTAAGTCTATGATTTGATAGAGCAGTCTGACTGAGCGGTGGTAGGCGGCAGCAAGCTCGTAAGCATTCATTCAAACAGCACTTTCGTGTGTTTTGCCAGCAGCTCTTCGTTGTGTTTCAAGCATTGCGCTGTTTATGACTTCAAGCCTATCAACTCCCGAGATTAGGCTGGTGTAACCGATGTGAAATGGCTAGCTAGTTAGCGGGGTGCGCGCTAATAGCGTTTTAAACATCACTCGCTCTGAGCCTTGGAGTGGTTGTTCCCCTTGCTCTGCATGGGTAACGCTGCTTTGAGGGTGGCTGTTGTCGATATGTTCCTGGTTCGAGCCCAGGTAGGAGCGAGGAGAGGGACGGAAGCTATACTGTTACACTGGCAATACTAAAGTGCCTATAAGAACATCCAATAGTCAAAGGTTAATGAAATACAAATGGTATAGAGAGAAATAGTCCTATAATTCCTATAATAACTACAACCTAAAACTTCTCACCTGGGAATATTGAAGACTCATGTTAAAAGGAACCACCAGCTTTGATATGTTCTCATGTTCTGAATAAGGAACTTAAACGTTAGCTTTCTGACATGGCACATATTGCACTTTTACTTTCTTCTTCAACACTTTGTTTTTGCATTATTTAAACCAAATTGAAAATGTTTCATTATTTATTTGAGGCTAAATTGATTTTATTGATGTATTATATGAAGTTAAAATAAGTGTTCAATCAGTATTGTTGTAATTGTCATTATTACCAAAAAAAACACAAAAAAATATCGTCCGATTAATCGGTATCGGCTTTTTTGGTCCTCCAATAATCGGTATCGGTATCGGCGTTGAAAAATCATAATCGGTCGATTTCTAATTCATATACAAACTTTATGTTTCATTGGCAGATCAATTTAGTTGGCTTGAATGTGGTTTTCCAAACACATTATTTATCAATGACTAAAATAACAAATCTAGTTTTGAAAATACAATTTAATAAACACATGTAGTCAGTCATTTCATAGCCTGTTTATAATGAAAGAAACAGTAATTTAGTAGTAAAAAATAATCCCAACCTAGTGGTGAAAATTGATCATCACACCATCTCTATCTGATACATGTTGTCTACTACATCATTCCCACAGAAAACTGCAGAGGGAAGCAGTACCACCCAGTCAACCAACAGACTCCATTGTTTTAAGTGATGGGCACCAATATGGAAAATATATATCAATAACAGCAGGATTTTTTCAAACTGATATCGATACCAAACTCAGGAGGTTGGTGGCACCTTAATTGGGGAGGCCAGGCTGGTGGTAATGGTTGGAATGGTATCAAATACATCAAACACATGGTTTCCATGGTTTCCAAGTGTTTGATGCCATTCCATTCACTCCGTTCCAGCCATTATTATGTACCGTCCTCCTCTCAGCAGCCTCCACTGAGATCATATCTATTTCAATGAATAACAATGCAACTGTCTACACTTCACTTCCATGGCTTTGTGAAGTCCAGAAAACTGATGCTGGATGCTCATTGGGCCAAGTGTGATTGTTCTGGGTGTCTAACATACCTAAACAGTTTTAATACAATAGGAATCAATTAAATGCCCGTGGTCAAGCAGTTAACTATGCTAAATTGAGAAGGTTTTGAGCAAAGGGTGTTCTACTATATATACAAGTGTAGGTTAACAGCAAGGATAAACCGATATCACAATATGCTTTGCTCATATCTATATCAAACAAAATCAATATCATATCTAATTATCTATATTGGTTCTCACCACAAATTGTTTCAATGTGAGAAGCCAGAGGGTATTCAACCCTAAAGAGCAAATCCAAGGTCATCTCAATATCTTTTCAATAGAAGCTAACAAAACACACCAAAACTGACAAGGTGCCAACTGGGCACAAAATGGTTGAATCAACGGTGTTTCAACATAATTTATCAATGTATTGTGACGTGGAATGAACGTGTAGAACACTGTACATTGGATTTGCAAAAGCTGTTGGTTTGAGGTTCAACCACAGAATTATGGCATCATGTTAACCAATTTTCAACATAGTTAAACCTTGTATAAATAGGTTGAATATATGTTGAATTTGTACCTTTGAAACAACGTTAGATCTTCAACTTTAAATCCACTATCAGAAAAGACAATAGGCTGGCCAGCACCTCCTAGTGCAGAGTTGATTAATCTACAGCTATCCTTTTGGTCTGTCATCCAAGGTGGACATATTATAATGAGTATGTGAGTTGATGTCATCTCACCTGAGGCAAAGCAAAACACGTGATTGGCTGTTCAGATACAGCTCAACAGACAGTAATATTGATTGATTTAATTAGTGATTTTTCAGACTTTGGTGATTACATCTGCCAATAACTCACCCTCAGACTGTTTTTCTAGTCACTCAATGACATTCAAGATTGGTGCCTCAAACTCCCTCCCCCTCTCTCGCGACTTGACAACAGCTGTTCAACTCCCGACATGCCTGATATGAATGCGGGGCTTGGTGGTTCACTATGAGCAGATCAATACACTGGAAGTAGAAACTTTCCGATTATAACAGTGAAACCGCGTGAGGTAACGTGATCAATTTTTTACAAGTCACATAGTTATAGACTTTGGGTTAGTCTGAGTGAATGTATATCATTTCGTCAAGGTAATTTCATAAAGGATCAATCTATTTGATATTTCTGGGTTCGTTTTACATGTTGTTTTTGGTTTTGTGTAAAATTAACGAGATGGTAAAATGGCGGTTCCCACTCGGTCTGCATCAAAACACTTCAGTGCAGGCGCTGAGGGTGCAGCAGAGAAAGACAATTTTAAGGTTGCACTACTGTTTTGAAGCTAAATGTAATGCTTATCAGTTTTCTACATGTGAACTAATATTCAGAGACATTCAGTTGTTTCTGTCTATCTATACATGTTACTATGGTGTGAACGGAACTACTATTGGTTTTTGATTGGAATAATACAGTGAAGACAAGGTTATTCAGGTAAATAGTACATAGTGCTGCCTAAAACATACTACAACCTTGTACTAAATGTTTTTTGAGGTATTTATGTGAATTCAGGAAATCTACTACAGATTAAGTGCATTTAAGTTGTGTAGCCTAATTTTAAAGTGTATACTTTGTCTAATGTGAATGAATTAATGTTTTGTCAATGCTTAACTACCAGATCTATTGAAATGAGATCAGTGCTTGACTTGGACAGCAGCTCACCGGATGAGTACTGGCACCTCAAATGTCTACTGTTTGAGCTCATGTTCCTCTTTATAGAATATTAGCTCAACAGTATTGTGGAGCTCCTGCACCTAAATATAAACCATATTTTTATGGCACTAACTTTTGTGTCCGTTTCTCTTTATTACTTCAGGCCGACTCAGATTAAGTCTGAGGCCTGTAACATCAACAGTGAGGACAAACCCAGGCTGCCTCTCTCCTTCCACACTGAGTCCAAACCTACAGTCACTGGGTCCTGATTGTGACAGTGGGGACCAGTTTGCACTGCAGGATCCAGAGATGGCATCAGTGAAGCTGGAAGACTGCAGTCAAACACTGGAGCTGAATGTCAACATTAAAGATGAAGAAGAGGAGGAGAAGATTGGGAAATCTGTTTCTCATGGTAAGAGCAGGTTCTGTCTAATTTTGTTGTTCGTTACAACTTCCCACTGTGCATGAAAAGTTGCAGTAGAACTGTTTCATGATGAACTGTTTCAATGAGAAGGTAAATATTATTTAATGCTACTGACACTTGCATGGTTTGACATCAGTATTGCCAGCATTTGTTTTATTCACTGGGCTATCTGGAGTGCCCAGAGAGGAGACTAAAGAAGTGAAGTAAAACTGCCAGTGTTTTGAAGTTCTATGAAATGAGTCTGGGTAGTTTCTAACCCTTGTGATAATGAGTGGAGGATAAAATGGCTGATCATTTTCATGACTTATGAGATAGTTTTAGAATAGTTTTATTCTCCTTTTGTATTGCACAGCCTACTTATATGAATGACGTACAGGTAGCCTAGTGGTTAGAGAGATGGGCCAGTAATCGAAAGGTTGCTGGATCGAATCCCTGAGCTGACAAGGTAAAAATAAACTTGGCAAAAAAAGAAACAACCTCTTACTGTCAACTGCGTTTATTTTCAGCAAACTTAACATGTGTAAATATTTGTATGTAAAATAACAAGATTCAACAACTGAGACAAACTGAACAAGTTCCACGGACATGTGACTAACAGAAATAGAATAATGTGTCCCTGAACAAAGGGGGGGTCAAAATCAAAAGTAACAGTCAGTATCTGGTGTGGCCACCAGCTGCATTAAGTACTGCAGTGCATCTCCTCCTCATGGACTGCACCAGATTTGCCAGTTCTGCTGTGAGACGTTACTCCACTCTTCCACCAAGGCACCTGCAAGATCCCGGACATTTCCTGGGGGAATGGCCCTAGCCCTCACCCTCCGATCCTACAGGTCCCAGACGTGCTCAATGGGATTGAGATCCGGGCTCTTCGCTGGCCATGGCAAAACAATGACATTCCTGTCTAGCAGGTGTGATGTTCGGATGTACCGATCTTGTTCAGGTGTTGTTACATGTGGTCTATTCCACAGGCCAAAATCAACATCCTCACGAATTCTATGCAAAGGAGATGTGTCCCGGAGGAGGCAGAGGCAGCTACCCACTTCTCCAGTGCTTAATTTGTCATTTGGGAGGTGCTGGAACCAAAAGTGAGCCCGAGAGGTGGTGACCTGGGGTTCTCTGAGGTACCAGAACACATTAAATAAAATACCTTTTATAATAAAGCATTGCAGGCATTATCATGGCTTTTGCGTACTGGCATATTATACTTGTTTTATTTAATTTAACTAGGCAAGTCAGTTCAGAACAAATTCTTATTTACAATGACGGCCTACCCGGACGATGCTGGGCCAATTGTGCGCCGCCCTATGGGACTGCCAATCGCGGCCGGATGTGATACAGACTGGATTCAAACCAGAGACTGGTGTGACGCCTGTTGCACTGAGATGCGGTGCCTTAGACCGCTGTGCCACTCTGGAGCAGTGGTTTTGAGCCACTTACAGAAGTTACACACATGGAGTACATTTCTTTTGTAGCCTGGAGTCCTGGAAAAATGTGGCCTTCTATAAATGGATTTCATGCAGTTCTACATCATTTTAGATGACTGGAGACTTTTGAAGAATATTTTTTAATACTTCACAAATGACCAAAATGACAGGCTACTTCGACACTGACAAACTGAGCATCTGAGGTCAATAAAAACGACCTTGTCTCTAATCCATCAATAGCCTAGGCCAGGTGTGAGGAGAAACACATTGTACAATATGAGGAGGAAGTTATAGTCCTAAACAAGCTTTCCAGTTTCACTGACTCACCCAATGATGTGCAGCTCACTCACCGGCCAAAAGCTTCTCTCTCTTGCTTTACTTTGTAAAACTATGATGTTTGCTCAATAGGCCTATATGGAAGTTGATAACTTGGTAACAGACAGACTAGTATTTTCTTTTCAGCAGGATCCATTTGCTTTACAACCTGTGTTTTCCAGCGATTGTATTAGAAATATTGCTAAAGGCCTGTTTTGGCTGCATGCTGTTCACTGACAGATTTGCCACATGTTCCTGACTGTAGACATGCCTTGTGATTTGGTTACACACAATCCACAGCTGGGCTATTTTATTTAAATTAGCTATTGATCCTCTGTAGCTAAATACTCCTGGTGTAGTATTGGGAATGATTTCATTTCTTTCTGAACAGACTGCAGAGTGCTGCAGCAACACACTTCCCACAGCTATTATTCTATTAGGAGATAAATGAAGAAGTGCAATGCTGGAGAGATGAGTTTCTGGCTCATGTCTATAACAGCACAGAGAGGGAGAGAGATAATAGAAAATTAATCTCATTTTAGTTCTGTGAGAGATACAGGCGTGCTTCTCTCTCACCACAGCAATGGCCACGCCTTGGTCTAAATAGTCTACAATGTTGCACAAACCATAAACCTGGGACGGCCCAACATTAATACATTCTTAGAATATCAGGCACGTTTTCACATTACGATTTTTAGGGGGCATGACAATTACAGAGGAATCCAAATGTAACTACTCTGATTGCTTTTATGCAGATTTTTGTGTGATAAACGTGATACTTTTTGCGTGATACTTTTTCATGTCACAAGAGGTAGTCTACCTGATCCTGGCAAATGGGTTCCGGAACAAAAGACTACAAAACTGAGAGGTGCCGGAAGATCTGTCTCAAATTAAGCACCGTCCTTCTCATATAATGGGGTAGGGCCACCCCAAGAACACGAGAATGCAAGGACGGTTGCACCAAACCAAGATAGACCACAGCCAGTCGTTTCCAATGGGAACAGATGCGTCATAGTGGGCAGTGCCAAGCACGAGCTAGTACTAAATGTTTTTTTCATTTATGCATTTATGTGAATTTAGGAAATCTACTATAGATTCACTTACGTTGTGTAGCCTAATTTAAAGTGTGTACTTTGTCTAATGTGAATTAATTCATGTTTTGTTGTCAATGCTTAGCTACCAAATCTATTGAAATGAGATCAGTGCTCAGCTCACCGGAGCTGAGTATCGGCACCTATTTCAGTCCAAGTCAAGCACTGAATTAGATAATTGAACAAAAATAAATATAATATTTTTTTATATATTTTTTGAGAATAAAGCAAGTGCCAGAAATGTCAAGACTAACTTTTTTTTGTCTGTTTTTCATTGTTACTACAGGACGACTAGAATTAAGTCTGAGGCCGGTAACATCAACAGTGAGGACAGACACAGCCTGCCTCTCTCCTTCCACACGGAGTCCAAACCTACAGTCACTGGGTCCTGATTGTGACAGGGGAGCCCAGTTTGAACTGCAGGATCCAGAGATGGTATCAGTGAAGCTGGAAGACTGCAGTCAAACACTGGAGCTGAATGTTAACATTAAAGATGAAGAAGAGGAGGAGAAGATTGGGACATCTGTTTCTCATGGTAAGAGCAGGTTCTATCTAACTACGTTTGTTTTTCATTCCAACTTCCCACTGTGTATGAAAAGTTGCAGTAGAACTGTTTCATGATGAACTGTTTCAATGAGAAGGTAGATATTATTTCATGCTACTGAGACTTGCATGGTTTGACACCAGTATTGCCAGCGTTTGTTTTATTCACTTGGCTATCTGGAGTGCTCAGAGAGTAGACTAAAGAAGTGAAGTAGACAGAACTTTAAAACACTGGCAGTTTATGAAATGACACGCCCCATTTTAGCTTTCATCTCTTACCCACTTTTAGAATAGTTTTATTCCCCTGTATTGTACAGCCTACTGATATGAATACATATGTAACCCAGTACAGACAGAAGAGGACTGGTCACCCCTTTGGGCCTGGTTCCTCTCTACATTTCTTCCAAGATTCCTGCTTGCTAGGGAGTTTTTCCTGGCTACTGTGCTTCTACATTTGCATTGCTTGCTCTTTGGGGTTTTAGGCTGGGTTTCTGTAAAGCACTTTGTGACAACTGCTGATGTAAAAAGGGCTTCATAATATAAATTTGATTGACATGTATATCGCACCAACTGACTGGTTCTTCTGATGTTGTTCACACAGGAGACCATGTTGAGACATTATCTATATCCAGAGAGCAACAGCAGGAAGATCACAGAGCTAAGAGGTCTCACCACTGCCCACATTGTGAGGAGATTTTCCCAATTCATTTAAAGCTAAAAACACACCTAAAAATACACACTGGAGAGAATCTGTATTCCTGTACTGACTGTGGGAAGAGATTCACAACACCAGGAGCTTTGGCAGTTCATCAGAGAGTGCACACTGGAGGGAAGCCTTACTCCTGCTCTGACTGTGGAAAGAGTTTCTCTCGACTGGGCCACTTAAAAACACATGAACGTATACATACAGGAGTGAAGCCTTACTCCTGCTCGGACTGTGGAAAGAGTTTCTCTCGATTGGGCCACTTAAAAACACATGAACGTATACATACAGGAGTGAAGCCTTACTCCTGCTCGGACTGTGGAAAGAGTTTCTCTCGACTGGGCCACTTAAAAAGACATGAACGTATACATACAGGAGTGAAGCCTTACTGCTGCTCTGACTGTGTAAAATGCTTCACAACATCGGCTGAGCTACAAGTTCATCAGAGAACACACACAGGAGAGACGCCTTACTCCTGCTCTGATTGTGGAAAGAGTTTCTCTCGACTGGGCCACTTAAAAAGACATGAACATATACATACAGGAGTGAAGCCTTACTCCTGCTCTGATTGTGGAAAGAGTTTCTCTCAACTGGGCCACTTAAAAAGACATGAACATATACATACAGGAGTGAGGCCTTACTGCTGCTCTGACTGTGTAAAATGCTTCACAACACCAGCTGAGCTACAAGTTCATCAGAGAACACACACAGGAGAGAAGCCTTACTCCTGCTCTGATTGTGGAAGGAGTTTCTCTCTACCGAGCACATTAAAAAGACATGAACGTATACATACAGGAGAGAAGTCTTGCCACTGATCTGACTGTAGAGAACACACAAAGGAGTGAACCTTACTTATTCCTTGAGGTTTTTAAGCAAACCAGACAGCACAATTGTTTTTTATTTTTTTATATTACTTATAGCCAGGGGCACACTCCAACACCATTTACAAACAAAGCATTTGTGTTTAGTGAGTGCACCAGATCAGAGGCAGTAGGGATGACCAGGGATGTTATCTTGATAAGTGCGTTAATTTGACCATTTTCTGTCATGCTAATCATAAAAAATGTAACTAGTACTTTTGGGTGTCAGGGAAAATGTTTAGAGTAAAAAGTACATGATTTACTTTAGGAATTTGCGAAATAAAAGTAAAAGTTGTACAAAATATGAATAGTTAAGTATAGATACCCCAAAAAACTACATAAGTACTTTACACCACTGTATGCATCCATGCTGTGTGTCAGCATTGCAGGCTGGTGGTGTGATGGCTGGGGTGTGTTTTCAGGGCACACATTGGGCCCCTTGATAAAAGTTGAGCAATGTTTGAATGCCACAGGATATCTAAATAATCATTACCAATCAGGTGCATCCCTTCATGGCAGCAGTTTATCCATCTGCAAGTTGTTGTTTTTTCAGCAGGATTATGCCACAAGGCTTGTCCAGGAATGGTTCCAAGAACATTACAGTGAATTCAGCTCACTGAATTCACTGTAATTGTGAATCTGTGGGAGGAGATGAAGCGAGCTATTCGGAGTAGATCCACTCCCAGCCAATTTGACACTCTCAACACCTTGGACAGTCCATGCCGTGACGACAAAGGGGGGTGCAACTCAATATTAGGAAGGTGTTTTTAATGTTTTGTACACTCAGTGTATATCAGATAAAGATGGTGTGATGATCAGTTTTTAGCATTAACTTGGGTCGATTATTTTATATTACTAAATAACTTTTGCTTAATGATAAATGTAGAGCTTGTATTTTTAGTGTTTCCTGTTTGACCCCAGGAAGAGTAGCCGCTGGGGATCCTAATAAAATACTAAATGTATCAGATATTGATGACGTGTTGCTCGGTTTTCACCATTACTATTTTAATAAATGTTTCTATGTGATATAGAATTTTGTAATCAATGTTCATAAATTTCAATTATCCTTAGGTCTGCAACCCAGAGTGTGCAAAGTTCTGGTTTACATGAAACAGACAGAATTCCCAACTCACAATTAGTCAAATCCAATTTTATTCACGAGAGCTCTACCGTGCATATACAAAGATATTCCTTTTATAACATTCTCTTAACCTACGCACATACATACACACTAACATTAGGAGAGCTATCCTATCTACTTCTCTAGAATTCTCTCAACAGTTGATCACTACCCAACTGACAGTTCCATTCCCCCCAAGATAAGGGAAACCTGGAGGGGTACTCCCTGTCCTATCTTATCTCCCCAGAGTTATAGCCGGGTCGGTTCAAACATAGGTTAAGGATTCTCTTTGTTTTCTTTCGGCACACACATACATAACCTCTCTTCTCCAGTACAACCTATTTGGACATATGTTTATCAGCTTTAATTACTCCTTGTCTAAGCTACATAACCTCTCTTCCCCAGTACAACCTATTTGGACATATGTTTATCAGCTTTAATTACTCCTTGTCTAAGCTACATAACCTCTAATGGTTAAGTTTCCGGGTAGAATTATTTAATCATTTATCTTCAACCGTTATAAATTCTGTTAACACTATGGGATATAGTAGTGAAGGCCAAATTCAGTATTTTATCAAATCATTTTTAAATATATTGTTTATACCTAATGTAGTCCTAAAATTCTAAATAAATTATCTAAACAATCCATGGTATGACCTTCTTAAACCATTCCATATGTCAGCATAGTATTGTAATGTATTATTAGTCTTTTTTTATGGTGCCAAAGTCCAGGGACAGAATTACCACCACAATCAAATAATGACCCAGTTACTATTGGGTGATGGAACCAGAGAGGAAGCTTGTGTTACCTTTCTCACACCATTACAGTATTCATTTCAACAGACCTTTTCCACACCCCTTTGATAGAGTTCAATATATACCCAAGACTATATAGAGGGTCAGGATGTTGTAATGCCCAGTTGATTATGTAAATAGTCTTCTAGAACTCTGGTGGTGATGGTCCATTTGAGGGTGAGTCATTGATATGAATGTTTAGAGTGAAAGAACTGTGACCTCACATGTGATGGCCCATGTCTACCTCAACCTTTCCTATTGTGTTAGTCAGCACCACAGCATTTTAGGAAGCCATTGATCAAAATGTGATCATACTTACAGTACAAAGGAGGGGAGGGGGGGGGGGGGCTGCACAGGGGAGGACCAGGAGGTTGATCTGAGACAGAGTTGACAGATTAATAGTGAGGACAAAACTAGCCTGCCTCTCTCCTTCCACACAGATTCTAAACCTAAAGTCAATGGGTCCTGATTGTGACAGTGGAGACTTGTTTGCACTGCAGGATCTAGAGATGGCATCACTGGACAGGTTTCCATTGACCCAGCTCTACAAAAAAAACATTTCGCAAAACAATCATTGCACCGTGATGGAAACGACAGATACAGAAGACATTTTCTAATGATCCACAAATGTTTTATCTGTTCCTAGTGGCAGGAAAACATTGAAGAACCACAATGCAATGCTGCGAAGGCGTAAGAATGATGCTGCTAAGATCAGAGATTCATCTCCTGAGTACATACTGTACCTAGTCCCCTGAATACCAACCAAGTAATCTGACATACAGGACTTCAAACTGTAAAATAGATATATTTTGAATCATCACACTTTTTGCTGTGTACTGCAGTGTTTCCCAATCGTGGTCCAGGGGATCCAAAGGGGTGTGCTTTTTTGTTTTTGCCCTAAAACTCACACACTGGATTCAACTAAGCAACTCAAGCCTTTGATCTGAATAAGGTATGTGAGTGCTAGGTCAAAAACATACATGTACACCCCTTTGGGACCAGGTTGGGGAACACTGCTGTACTGAAAGTCCTCCATCTTCAGAACTTCACTGCTGACGTGCACATTATTGGGATTGTATACAGGGTGAGGAAACCAATCTGTACATTTGTAATTTGATTGAACTATCCCTTTAGAGTTCCTTTGGAGTTACATTTAGTTTGAGATGCATTTTTTCTAAGCCTGTGCTATAAATAAACATTTTATATTCCTAGGTCTAGTACAATGGAAATCATGTTTTTTGGTCACTACCATTTCATGAAAATACAATGCTGTATTTTTTTCATTGTACTACAATCATACATTTTTGTACAGGTCTTCACATCAGAGTGCTGCTGCAGGCCCTTTGCCTCTCTTGACCATGTCGGGCGGGCCGGGCACAACGCACAAAGCTCAATGCGCGCTCTCCACTTCCCTCTGGTAGTTATTCAGCCTGATAATACATCACTCCTGATATACACCAGCTAAAACGCTTGCATAAATGTAGCAGCCTATACACCTAATCATTAGCGATCTGACATGCTGTATTACATGGAAACTGTAGACTACTAACAACAGTAGCTACATAGTCTAGCTTACTATGGTCCTGTACCTCTGACCAGGGTCAACAAAGTGGTAATGTTGTGCATTGTATATACAGTATTTCACTTCAAACAGTTTATTTCATTTCATTATACACATGAGGAAAAAGTGGTTTCCCAGCATAAATTCATGTACAAACATTATTTTCATTACATTCTTGTCACTTAGCAGATGTTCTTATCCAGAGAGACTTACAGGACAAATAAGGGTTAATTGCCTTGCTCAAGGGCACAATGACAGATTTTTCACCTAGTTGGCTCAGGATTCAAACCAGCACCCTTTCTGTTACTGGCCTAACACTCTTAACCGCTAGGCTACCTGCCGCCAGATCAATTAACTTCAATACAGTTATTCAAATATATTCATCATCAATGACTAAAATAATGAATCTAGTATTAAAATACAATTTCATAAACACAAGTAGTCGACTCATCGCCTGTTTATCATTAAACAAAGTTGTTTAGTAATATAAAATAATCCACCCAAACTAACGCTAAACACTGATCATCACACCATCTTTATCTGATATACACGGAGTGTACAAAACATTTGAAACACCTTCCTAATATTGAGTTGCACCCTCTTTTGTCCTCAGAACAGCCTCAATTTGTCGGTGTATGGACTGTCCAAGGTGTTGTGTGTTCCACAGGGATGCTGGCCCATGTTGACTCCAATGCTTCCTACAATTGTGTCAAGTTGGCTGGGAGTGGATCTCTACTCTGAATAGCTCGTTCCATCTCCTCCCACAGATGCACAATTGGATTGAGATCTGATGACTCGGCAGGCCACTGCAGTGAGCTGAATTCACTGTAATGTTCTTGGAATCATTCCTGGACAAGCCTTGTGGCATAATCCTGCTGAAAAAAATCAACTTGCAGATGGATACACTGCTGCCTTGAAGGGACGCACCTGATTGGCAATGATTATTTAGATATCCTGTGGCATTCAAACATTGCTCAACTTTTATCAAGGGGCCCAATGTGTGCCCATAAAACACACCCCACTCCTTCACACCACCAGCCTGCAATGCTGACACAGAGCATGGATGCAGGCAGTGGTGTAAAGTACTTAGGTAAAAATTAAGTCATTTTTGGGGGTATCTGTACTTTACTATTTATATTTGACAAAAATTCCTAAATAAAATAATGTACTTTTTACTCTAAACATTTTCCCTGACACCCAAAAGTACTCGTTACATTTTTTTATGATTAGCAGGACAGAAAATGGTCAAATTCACACACTTATCAAGATAACATCCCTGGTCATCCCTACAGCCTCTAATCTGGCGGACTCACTAAATACAAATGCTTTGTTTGTAAATGGTGTTGGAGTGTGTAAATGGTGTTGGAGTGTGTAAATGGTGTTGGAGTGTGTAAATGGTGTTGGAGTGTGTAAATGGTGTTGGAGTGTGTAAATGGTGTTGGAGTGTGTAAATGGTGTTGGAGTGTGTAAATGGTGTTGGAGTGTGTAAATGGTGTTGGAGTGTGTAAATGGTGTTAGTGAGCCCCTGGCTATCTGTAATATAAAAAAACAACACAATTGTGTCATCTGGTTCACTTAAAACCTCAAGGATCGTACTCTTTAAAAAAAAAAACATTTTCACCTAAAATGACATACCCACATCTAACTGCCTGTAGCTCAGCACCTGAAGCAAAGACATGCATATTCTTGATACCTTTTGAAAGTTAAAAATTAGAGGTTTGTGGAAATGTGAAATTAATGTACAAAAATAACACGTTAGATCTGGTAAAAGATCATACAAACAAAAAAACGGTGTTTTTCTTTTTTATCATCTTTGAAAAGCAAGAGAAAGGCCATACTTTCAGATAGGATTCTAGATGTAATTTAGATTTTGGACACCAGATGGCAGCAGTGTGTGCACAGTTTGACTGATGCAGTGAAGAATTACATTACTGGACTGTATCAAGTCTGCCAGGAGTTTGCCCAAATGTGCCGAATTGGTCATTTAATTTAAGGAATTTGAAATGATTCATACTTCTACTTTTGATACATAAGTATATTTACAACCAAATAATTTCAGCCTTTTACACAAGTAGTATTTTACTTGGTGACTTTCACTTGAGTTACTCTGCCACAATACGAGTGGTAAGGCTTCTCTCCTTTATGTTTACCTTGGTGTCTTTTTAACTGGCCCATTTGCGAGAAACTCTTTCCACAGTCAGAACAGGAGTAAGGCTTCACTCCTGTATGTATACGTTCATGTCTTTTTAAGTTGCCCAGTAGAGAGAAACTCTTTCCACAGTCAGAGCAGGAGTAAGGCTTCTCTCCTGTGTGTGTTCTCTGGTGGACTTTTAGATCAGTTGATGTAATGAAACATTTCACACAGTCAGAGCAGGCATAAATATTCACTCCTGTATGTATATGTTCATGTCTTTTTAAGTGTCCCAGTTGAGAGAAAATCTTTCCACAGTCAGAGCAGGAGTAAGGCTTCTCACCTGTGTGTGTTCTCTGATGAACTTTTAGCTGAGCTGATGTTGAGAAACATTTGACACAGTC
>NW_026602448.1:0-17432 GCF_029448725.1 Salvelinus fontinalis | reverse complement strand
TGTTATTACGGTGGTGTGTCTAGCTTGCCGTGTTGTTATTACGGTGGTGTGTCTAGCTTGCCGTGCTGTTATTACGGTGGTGTGTCTAGCTTGCCGTGTTGTTATTACGGTGGTGTGTCTAGCTTGCCGTGTTGTTATTACGGTGGTGTGTCTAGCTTGCCGTGCTGTTATTACGGTGGTGTGTCTAGCTTGCCGTGTTGTTATTACGGTGGTGTGTCTAGCTTGCCGTGCTGTTATTACGGTGGTGTGTCTAGCTTGCCGTGTTGTTATTACGGTGGTGTGTCTAGCTTGCCGTGTTGTTATTACGGTGGTGTGTCTAGCTTGCCGTGTTGTTATTACGGTGTTGTGTCTAGCTTGCCGTGTTGTTATTATGGTGGTGTGTCTAGCTTGCCGTGTTGTTATTAGGGTGTTGTGTCTAGCTTGCCATGTTGTTATTACGGTGTTGTGTCTAGCTTGCCGTGTTGTTATTACGGTGGTGTGTCTAGCTTGCCATGTTGTTATTACGGTGGTGTGTCTAGCTTGCCGTGTTGTTATTAGGGTGTTGTGTCTAGCTTGCCATGTTGTTATTACGGTGGTGTGTCTAGCTTGCCGTGTTGTTATTACGGTGGTGTGTCTAGCTTGCCATGTTGTTATTACGGTGGTGTGTCTAGCTTGCCATGTTGTTATTACGGTGGTGTGTCTAGCTTGCCGTGTTGTTATTAGGGTGGTGTGTCTAGCTTGCCATGTTGTTATTACGGTGGTGTGTCTAGCTTGCCATGTTGTTATTACGGTGGTGTGTCTAGCTTGCCGTGTTGTTATTAGGGTGGTGTGTCTAGCTTGCCGTGTTGTTATTACGGTGGTGTGTCTAGCTTGCCATGTTGTTATTAGGGTGGTGTGTCTAGCTTGCCATGTTGTTATTACGGTGGTGTGTCTAGCTTGCCGTGTTGTTATTATGGTGGTGTGTCTAGCTTGCCATGTTGTTATTACGGTGGTGTGTCTAGCTTGCCATGTTGTTATTACGGTGGTGTGTCTAGCTTGCCATGTTGTTATTACGGTGGTGTGTCTAGCTTGCCGTGTTGTTATTATGGTGGTGTGTCTAGCTTGCCATGTTGTTATTACGGTGGTGTGTCTAGCTTGCCGTGTTGTTATTACGGTGGTGTGTCTAGCTTGCCATGTTGTTATTAGGGTGGTGTGTCTAGCTTGCCATGTTGTTATTAGGGTGGTGTGTCTAGCTTGCCATGTTGTTATTACGGTGGTGTGTCTAGCTTGCCATGTTGTTATTAGGGTGGTGTGTCTAGCTTGCCGTGTTGTTATTACGGTGGTGTGTCTAGCTTGCCATGTTGTTATTAGGGTGGTGTGTCTAGCTTGCCGTGTTGTTATTACGGTGGTGTGTCTAGCTTGCCATGTTGTTATTAGGGTGGTGTGTCTAGCTTGCCGTGTTGTTATTACGGTGGTGTGTCTAGCTTGCCATGTTGTTATTAGGGTGGTGTGTCTAGCTTGCCATGTTGTTATTATGGTGGTGTGTCTAGCTTGCCGTGTTGTTATTATGGTGTTATGTATAGCTTGCCATGTTGTTATTAGGGTGGTGTGTCTAGCTTGCCATGTTGTTATTACGGTGGTGTGTCTAGCTTGCCATGTTGTTATTAGGGTGGTGTGTCTAGCTTGCCGTGTTGTTATTACGGTGGTGTGTCTAGCTTGCCATGTTGTTATTAGGGTGGTGTGTCTAGCTTGCCGTGTTGTTATTATGGTGGTGTGTCTAGCTTGCCGTGTTGTTATTATGGTGTTATGTATAGCTTGCCATGTTGTTATTAGGGTGGTGTGTCTAGCTTGCCATGTTGTTATTACGGTGGTGTGTCTAGCTTGCCGTGTTGTTATTATGGTGTTATGTATAGCTTGCCATGTTGTTATTAGGGTGGTGTGTCTAGCTTGCCGTGTTGTTATTATGGTGTTATGTATAGCTTGCCATGTTGTTATTACGGTGGTGTGTCTAGCTTGCCGTGTTGTTATTATGGTGTTATGTATAGCTTGCCATGTTGTTATTAGGGTGGTGTGTCTAGCTTGCCATGTTGTTATTGGGTTATGTCTGTTTTGCAGTTTTGTTATTATGTCTGTCTTGTGATGTCATGCGAGTGCACTGTTCTTGTTATCCTTGTATTTTGTACGTAGGGCTTTTGTTTATGCAGTACTCACTCAACAAAGAGGCCTGGGTCCAGGGGTGAAAGTAGATTTAATTTCTTACCGGGTACGAGACACTTATACTACAAAAATGACAGAGTAGCCTACTCTGCTGACACTGACAAACAGATCAATAAAAACCATGTTGACTGATCCATCTAATCGTCCTATGGGAAGGAGACACACAAATACAACCTGAAGGAAGAAATGTTTGTCCAAAAACAAACAAAAGTGGTACTGACCCAATGACAAAGACAGTGAATATACAGACTCACAGGGGATATGGCTGATGTTCTCCGCTACTGTTATCAAAATTCATAACTTAATTCAGCGTTCTAAAAGACAGCTGAGTATTTTCATTGTCATCTCTTTACAGCAATAGCCATTTGCTTTCCAAACAGTTTTTCTGCAATTGCATTTTTAAATATTGCAATATGCCTGGCTGGGTCTCTCTTCTTCTCACTGATAGTCGCAACTCAACAATCCTCTATTTGGTATTTGCACAAATTGCGGTCCTTTCGACTGTGGGCTATGCGATTTCAAACAATCTACAGCTTTTTGTTTTAAAGAAGCTACTTCAAATGTACTTTAGGGAAAGCTTCCCCTAGCCTTATGGACAGGCCGCATATGCCTTCTAATTGTGGCATAAACACAACCAGTCATGATGTTTTCATCTGATTGTCAAACAATCACTTAACAAAGGCTCCTGTAGCCTACCTGCGCACATTCGTTAACTCAGAAAATTATTTCAGCATCCAAACCCCAACAGTGCTCTGTGCACCAGCAATTTGATGAATTGAAAGAAACATCTGTAACAAAAACACTTATGTGTACTGTAATGACATTCTGCCATTGTCATTTGGCCTACACTTGTAGCCTGAATTGATTAATCCACTGTTGTCCATGCGCACCTCGGTCTCGGCCACTCATCTCCACCGTGACAAAATGTAAGTGTTCTCCTCAAACTATAGTTTTTGGGCATGTTGTATTACCGGACGGCCTTACTTTCACCCCTGTCTGGGTCTCAATGTTGCATGAAATATAAAATAAAATGAATAAATCCAGTCTCACCGCAATCTCCTTGAGGTCTTTGTCGTGGAGGGTCTGCAGCGGGTCCAGGAAGTTCTGCTTGACCTCCATGTCTAGAGCGTCCTTCACCTCCCCCAGCTCACGCATGGACTCCCCAGCATCGATCAGAGCCAGGCCTGGAACACACAGGGGCAGAATATAACATGTACTCCTCCATCTCCTCCAGAAAAGTTGAGGAGTTTGCACACCGATGTTGTTTATGAGCGCTAAGCTAGCCCGCTCCATTGTTTGTTTGGTCTTATGAGTCGGCAAGACCGCACAAACAAATGTGGGGGCAGGCTAGCAATCAGCACCATTATAAATAGACAATGGCGGTGATCGAAATCGGTCTTGCCTACTACTAACTAAAACTACATACTGGGTACTAATAGTACTACATACTGTTTAGTAGAAAGGTATGCAGTAAGCAACAAGTATCATTTCAACATACTACTCATCCATACTGAGAAGGCATCATTAAATGCGCAATCGCGCTTGTTCCCCGTCATTCGTACATTTTTGTAGAGCGAGTCCCCTATTCTGATAATGAGCTGTTGTCAAACATGTTCAAACAGGTGCAACAAGATGATTCTCTTCAACAGTGTGCAGCGAAATCTACTCGATGAAAAGACTAAATGAGTATAACATCCTGGCATTTAAACCATACAACATTTTAGAAATGTCACATCCTATAAAACGTTATATTTTCATATACCCAAAAGCCTGCTATATAGAAGGCAAGTACGGTATTCTGACACGGCCATAGTGACTTACCAAAGTTGGACTCTTCCCCGAGCTCCCTGCCAAACTTCTGCATGGACTCTCCCAGGACGGTCTCGGTCTGGATGTAGCCCAGACCCTTCTCCTGGCCACGCATCTTAGACATGGAGTTGATCATGGTCATCTTGGCTCTGGAGGCTGTACACGCAAACAATTCATTCATTCATCAATCACTCAATCAATTAAACTTGTTATCCAAGTTAACTTTTTAAACATGCACTTGATTATGGTGTATTGTCATGTGTATAATTGATTAAATTAAAATCTATAAAAAGGGTTGACCAAAACAAATGTAGTGCAATATATAGGGGATAGGGTGCCATCGGAGACCAGGTACGTGTCTCTCACCTGGGTTGGGCTGCAGATACTCTGTGGTCTTGGTCATAATGTCCATCACCGCCCTACTGGTGGTGTCCACCTTCTACAACCCACACAGAGAGAGATATATATTTATATTTTTAATTTAAAAAAGGAGAGAGAGATGATGACAAAGACAGAAAAGAGAGGGGGGGCAAGAGGGAAGAAAGAGATTAAGACAGAAAAGAGAGGGGGGGCAAGAAGGAAGAAAGAGATTAAGACAGAAAAGAAAGAGAGGAGAGGGAGCGAGAGAAGCGAGAGATTAAGGCAGAAAGACAGAAGAGAGAGAAGTGGGAGATTAAGACAGAAAGACAGAAAAGAGAGTGCTGGGGTGTAGTGGAGGAAGAGAGAAGAAGGAGAAAAGATGGAGAGAATGAGAGAAAACACCGAAGGAGGAGGAAGGCTTTGGTTCCTTTGAGGCTGTCATGTTGTACAACATGCCTGGACAGAACATGAAGGGGCTTTACTCTGTAGTGTGGAGGTGGAGGGAGAGATAACATGTCTGGACAGAACATGAAGGGGCTTTACTCTGTAGTGTGGTGGTGGAGGGAGAGACAACATGCCTGGACAGAACATGAAGGGGCTTTACTCTGTAGTGTGGTGATGGAGGGAGAGACAACATGCCTGGACAGAACATGAAGGGGCTTTACTCTGTAGTGTGGTGGTGGAGGGAGAGACAACATGCCTGGACAGAACATGAAGGGGCTTTACTCTGTAGTGTGGTGGTGGAGGGAGAGACAACATGCCTGGACAGAACATGAAGGGGCTTTACTCTGTAGTGTGGTGGTGGAGGGAGAGACAACATGCCTGGACAGAATATGAAGGGGCTTTACTCTGTAGTGTGGTGGTGGAGGGAGAGACAACATGCCTGGACAGAACATGAAGGGGCTTTACTCTGTAGTGTGGTGGTGGAGGGAGAGACAACATGCCTGGACAGAATATGAAGGGGCTTTACTCTGTAGTGTGGAGACAACATGCCTGGACAGAACATGAAGGGGCTTTACTCTGTAGTGTGGTGGTGGAGGGAGAGACAACATGCCTGGACAGAACATGAAGGGGCTTTACTCTGTAGTGTGGTGGTGGAGGGAGAGACAACATGCCTGGACAGAACATGAAGGGGCTTTACTCTGTAGTGTGGTGGTGGAGGGAGAGACAACATGCCTGGACAGAACATGAAGGGGCTTTACTCTGTAGTGTGATGGTGGAGGGAGAGACAACATGCCTGGACAGAACATGAAGGGGCTTTACTCTGCAGTGTGGTGGTGGAGGGAGAGACAACATGCCTGGACAGAACATGAAGGGGCTTTACTCTGTAGTGTGGAGGTGGAGGGAGAGACAACATGCCTGGACAGAACATGAAGGGGCTTTACTCTGTAGTGTGGTGGTGGAGGGAGAGACAACATGCCTGGACAGAACATGAAGGGGCTTTACTCTGTAGTGTGGAGGTGGAGGGAGAGACAACATGCCTGGACAGAATATGAAGGGGCTTTACTCTGTAGTGTGGAGACAACATGCCTGGACAGAACATGAAGGGGCTTTACTCTGTAGTGTGGTGGTGGAGGGAGAGACAACATGCCTGGACAGAATATGAAGGGACTTTACTCTGTAGTGTGGAGACAACATGCCTGGACAGAACATGAAGGGGCTTTACTCTGTAGTGTGGTGGTGGAGGGAGAGACAACATGCCTGGACAGAACATGAAGGGGCTTTACTCTGTAGTGTGGAGGGAGAGACAACATGCCTGGACAGAACATGAAGGGGCTTTACTCTGTAGTGTGGAGGGCGAGACAACATGCCTGGACAGAACATGAAGGGGCTTTACTCTGCAGTGTGGTGGTGGAGGGAGAGACAACATGCCTGGACAGAACATGAAGGGGCTTTACTCTGTAGTGTGGAGGTGGAGGGAGAGACAACATGCCTGGACAGAACATGAAGGGGCTTTACTCTGTAGTGTGGTGGTGGAGGGAGAGACAACATGCCTGGACAGAACATGAAGGGGCTTTACTCTGGAGTGTGGTGGTGGAGGGAGAGACAACATGCCTGGACAGAATATGAAGGGGCTTTACTCTGTAGTGTGGAGGTGGAGGGAGAGACAACATGCCTGGACAGAACATGAAGGGGCTTTACTCTGTAGTGTGGAGGTGGAGGGAGAGACAACATGCCTGGACAGAATATGAAGGGGCTTTACTCTGGAGTGTGGTGGTGGAGGGAGAGACAACATGCCTGGACAGAATAAGTCGCTCTGGATAAGAGCGTCTGCTAAATGACTTAAATGTAAATGTAAACATGAAGGGGCTTTACTCTGTAGTGTGGTGGTGGAGGGAGAGACAACATGCCTGGATAGAACATGAAGGGGCTTTACTCTGTAGTGTGGAGGTGGAGGTGGAGACAACATGCCTGGACAGAACATGAAGGGGCTTTACTCTGTAGTGTGGTGGTGGAGGGAGAGACAACATGCCTGGACAGAACATGAAGGGGCTTTACTCTGTAGTGTGGAGACAACATGCCTGGACAGAACATGAAGGGGCTTTACTCTGTAGTGTGGTGGTGGAGGGAGAGACAACATGCCTGGATAGAACATGAAGGGGCTTTACTCTGTAGTGTGGTGGTGGAGGGAGAGACAACATGCCTGGACAGAACATGAAGGGGCTTTACTCTGTAGTGTGGTGGTGGAGGGAGAGACAACATGCCTGGACAGAACATGAAGGGGCTTTACTCTGTAGTGTGGTGGTGGAGGGAGAGACAACATGCCTGGACAGAACATGAAGGGGCTTTACTCTGTAGTGTGGAGGTGGAGGGAGAGACAACATGCCTGGACAGAACATGAAGGGGCTTTACTCTGTAGTGTGGTGGTGGAGGGAGAGACAACATGCCTGGACAGAACATGAAGGGGCTTTACTCTGTAGTGTGGTGGTGGAGGGAGAGACAACATGTCTGGACAGAACATGAAGGGGCTTTACTCTGTAGTGTGGAGGGAGAGACAACATGCCTGGACAGAACATGAAGGGGCTTTACTCTGTAGTGTGGAGGGAGAGACAACATGCCTGGACAGAACATGAAGGGGCTTTACTCTGTAGTGTGGTGGTGGAGGGAGAGACAACATGCCTGGACAGAACATGAAGGGGCTTTACTCTGTAGTGTGGAGGGAGAGACAACATGCCTGGACAGATCATGAAGGGGCTTTACTCTGTAGTGTGGTGGTGGAGGGAGAGACAACATGCCTGGACAGAACATGATGGGGCTTTACTCTGTAGTGTGGAGGGAGAGACAACATGTCTGGACAGAACATGAAGGGGCTTTACTCTGTAGTGTGGTGGTGGAGGGAGAGACAACATGCCTGGACAGAACATGAAGGGGCTTTACTCTGTAGTGTGGAGGGAGAGACAACATGCCTGGACAGATCATGAAGGGGCTTTACTCTGTAGTGTGGTGGTGGAGGGAGAGACAACATGCCTGGACAGAACATGAAGGGGCTTTACTCTGTAGTGTGGAGGGAGAGACAACATGTCTGGACAGAACATGAAGGGGCTTTACTCTGTAGTGTGGTGGTGGAGGGAGAGACAACATGCCTGGACAGAACATGAAGGGGCTTTACTCTGTAGTGTGGAGGGAGAGACAACATGTCTGGACAGAACATGAAGGGGCTTTACTCTGTAGTGTGGTGGTGGAGGGAGAGACAACATGCCTGGACAGAACATGAAGGGGCTTTACTCTGTAGTGTGGAGGTGGAGGGAGAGACAACATGCCTGGACAGAACATGAAGGGGCTTTACTCTGTAGTGTGGTGGTGGAGGGAGAGACAACATGCCTGGACAGAACATGAAGGGGCTTTACTCTGTAGTGTGGTGGTGGAGGGAGAGACAACATGCCTGGACAGAACATGAAGGGGCTTTACTCTGTAGTGTGGAGGGAGAGACAACATGCCTGGACAGAACATGAAGGGGCTTTACTCTGTAGTGTGGAGGTGGAGGGAGAGACAACATGCCTGGACAGAACATGAAGGGGCTTTACTCTGTAGTGTGGTGGTGGAGGGAGAGACAACATGCCTGGACAGAACATGAAGGGGCTTTACTCTGTAGTGTGGTGGTGGAGGGAGAGACAACATGCCTGGACAGAACATGAAGGGGCTTTACTCTGTAGTGTGGAGGGAGAGACAACATGCCTGGACAGAACATGAAGGGGCTTTACTCTGTAGTGTGGTGGTGGAGGGAGAGACAACATGCCTGGACAGAACATGAAGGGGCTTTACTCTGTAGTGTGGAGGTGGAGGGAGAGACAACATGCCTGGACAGAACATGAAGGGGCTTTACTCTGTAGTGTGGTGGTGGAGGGAGAGACAACATGCCTGGACAGAACATGAAGGGGCTTTACTCTGTAGTGTGGAGGTGGAGGGAGAGACAACATGCCTGGACAGAACATGAAGGGGCTTTACTCTGTAGTGTGGTGGTGGAGGGAGAGACAACATGCCTGGACAGAACATGAAGGGGCTTTACTCTGGAGTGTGGAGGTGGAGGGAGAGACAACATGCAAAGCTGACAGCTGGTGAAGATTGCTTTTGTGTTCCCACTTGATGCTGGTCAGATATGCCAGTTCTCTGCCTACTTCAACACAGACCTCACACTACTATAGACCAGAGCCCTATATTTAAATACATGGCTCTGCTATACACCACTCAGCCTCCCCAGCTGTCTAGAATAAGAGACTACACTGCAGAATGATGGCTTGGTCTCTCCCCAATCACAATGCACGCACACTTCATTTTCCCACTTTCTAGAAGCAATTTCATAAGAATTTTCCCAAGGCATTTAAATTGAGAAAAACTCTCTTTTATGGAAAAAAGTCCATGCGCAGTGCACAGCACAATGTAATACAATAGGACTACGGGGATAACCCCTTGGAGTGAATAAAAGATGGAGTGGTGAGGATATCGTTTCTAACACAAATGAACAAGGCTTGAGAGAATGGGGTCATTCATCACAACATTGTAATATTGAAGAAGAAGAACGAGAGGATTCTTAGAGAAATAGAAAGAGAGGATTCTTAGAGAAATAGAAAGAGAGGATTCTTAGAGAAATAGAAAGAGAGGATTCTTAGAGAAATAGAAAGAGAGGATTCTTAGAGAAATAGAAAGAGAGGATTCTTAGAGAAATAGAAAGAGAGGATTCTTAGAGAAATAGAAAGAGAGGATTCTTAGAGAAATAGAAAGAGAGGATTCTTAGAGAAATAGAAAGAGAGGATTCTTAGAGAAATAGAAAGAGAGGATTCTTAGAGAAATAGAAAGAGAGGATTCTTAGAGAAATAGAACGAGAGGATTCTTAGAGAAATGGAAAGAGGGGATTCTTAGAGAAATAAAGAGAGGATTCTTAGAGAAATAAAGACAGGATTCTTAGAGAAATAAAGACAGGATTCTTAGAGAGAGAGAGAGAATTCTTGCCTTTTCCATTTCAGTGAAGTCATCATCATGTTTCGTCCCCTCTGCTCCCCCAACCTTCTCGCTCACTCTCTGCAAGAAGACACAAAGACATGTCAAGGTTAATAACATTTAAAAGCTTTTTGCACCTCAAGAAAAATGATAGGTGAATGTAAAAGGTAGAATCAAATGTCAAAGATACCAAAACCAGAATATACGGCAAATTCATTTTCATTTCAGTCAATATAGCTTCCACGTTGGACACTGAAATGGAAAAATCCCCAGGGTGTACAATTCAATTCACAACTAATGTAATTATTAATCAAGTCTTTTTATTCCAGTGCTGGACAAAAGCATTTCAATTTCAGCTACGTTTGTAATCAGCCAGTCTCTCAAAACATGCAGTGAATAAGCTCCAGACATTGAACTATTTGAACAGAAATCGTTCTCCTAGCTACAGTTATTACCCTCCTGGTTATTCCCCTCCTGTTGTTTTGTGTTGCGTCTATATGAGCCAGTGTCTTGCATGTTGTTGCTGTCTCATGTCTGCTCTGTCATCAGTGTACACCAACACTAAGGTTGTGACCCCTGTTCATATTCTAATTATAATTTAATAATATAACACAAAGAGAGACATATCAGATTAACCTTGTCAGTTTACAATCACACACACACACACACACACACACACACACACACACACACACACACACACACACACACACACACACACACACACACACACACACACACACACACACACACACACACACACACACACACACAATCTGGTTAGAGGAGCTGTCTTATTCAAGGCTTTGTGATATAAACTCAGTCACCACAACCACAGCCTGTGACGTAACCTGGTGCCCAGGAGGCCTACAATCGGACACATCCAGGCCAGACGAGCAGCTCACAGAGGGCAGGATGAGAGATGAGAGGGAATTAAGGAGAAGTCAATTTTGTGACTGAAGGATCAATTGCTGTGAGCAAGCTTGTTTAGGGAGAGTGGGAATTTGCAGTGCTCCTTTGAGATTGTATCATACAAGATGGAAAATGACTAACAAGATAGAAAGATTACTAGAGAGAGACGGTGATATGACTTGTATTACGTAAGGACCTAATTCATTGTAGGCACAAGGGCTCTAAAAATCAGCCTTTATCCTACTCATGATGAGATGGTGAAAACGACACTAAATTCCTCCCGCTATGCAGAGAACACACACGAAGAGAGCAAAGACCTTCTCCTGTCATCAGTTTCTGCTTAACGTCACTCAGAAATCTTTAAATCTTCCGTGAAACAGTTGCCGGTTGTTGCCATGGAGACAGGCACCTGCCTGGTTCGGCTCGTTGGCTATGTGTCTCCTGCTCCCAAATCTCTCCCCCATCTCCCTCCCTTCCTCACTCCTTCCCCCACTCCCTTTTCCTCTCTCGCTGCTACTCCCTGGAATACCAGACACATCCACAATGATCAAAGGCCAAACCCAGGAGAGACAGGGAGGGAGGAAGAGAGAAAGAGAGAGAGAGCCTCTGACTCTTTCGCAGTGCGATTGTGTCATCCTCATCTCTGGAGAGAGGACAGTGATGCTGACAGTGATGACAGCCCAGTGACGCTGTGAGTCCTAAGATGGAGGTCAATGATATGTGATAATATGCGGCAGTGTGTCACATCACGGAGGCTGAGAGCAGGGTACAGACAGGGCGGGCATCAGAACATTAAGTCCTCTATAACAGGGCATTTGTGTGTGTGTGTGTGTGTATGTGTGTGTGTGTGTGTGTGTGTGTGTGTGTGTGTGTGCCTGCGTGTGCGCCAGGCCAGACAGACATCATGTACCAATCTCATATTTCATTACTACAAGGACAATCCTACAACACGATTCCCAGAACATCACCAATTCAATCATGGTCAGAACAGCATTGGCCGACCCTTGTCATAGATTTTGCAAATCTATTGGAGTTTAGGGCTTTTAAGATAGAAAAGTTGTTTTCGGCAGAGAGTGAAAGAAAGAAAGAGAACGTGAGAGACAGAAAGAGAGCGAGAGAGATGCCACTTGCATTTCTCCACAGGACTATAAATAGGTGAAGTAACTCTGTATCTTAATGCATTCCTCCTTAACTACATCATGTACCGTATTGAGAGGTATCACAAGATGGGATACAGCTATGGTGTGTGTATGGATTGTCTGCCACCCCAGTGCTGTGACTACCCATGACTGCACATTGCAGCTTCCCCTGCTGGGCACACACACAAAAAGCAGATAATCAAATGTTCCCCTGGATAGAAACATCCCGTTGATTGAAATATCAGTGAAGCACACATTGGGAGCGCACATTGGGAGCATGTTAAATAGAGATAGGCATACGGCGATGGTGATGGTGTCCAAACCCACCTCATGAAGCGTTTCTGAATAAGATGCAGGGGAGAGGAGACACGTGACATGGGGCATAGCTTTAGCTAACAGTGACTGGCACAATAGCGGCTCTGCCCGGCAAAGCAGGAAGTCTGGCCGTCAGAACCTAATTAGATGAAACGCGACTAAATCACGCAGAACCAATGGGAACCCATTGCTTCTCTAAGGAGACACAGGATGAGTTGCTTTGAGTGTAATGTTTCTATGTCAGTGGGCTGGAGAAACTGTGTATACTGTCTGCTTGTGTCCCCTTCCTGATCTACACTGTAGAATTGAGTGTCTGCTGCAGGACAGAGACAAAATGGAGGATGGTGTGCAAGTGGCCCTGACCCAAGATAGCACTTGGCAAGGATAGGGGATGGCTGGAGTGCCCCTGAGAGCAGAGGTGAATGAGAGGAAGAGAAAGACAGGGGATAATTACAGAGAAAGGAGAAAGAGGTAGAGACAAAACAAAAATAGGTAGTGTTAGCAGTATAAAAAGAGATACAGAGATGGTGAACAGAGAAACTAGAGGAACAGAGAATTAGAGGAAACGAGAGGGCATGTTGGGGTGGGTGACATACAGTAAGAACACCAGGAAATGAAAACAAGAAATGCTTTTTAGTCTTAATTTAGGGTTAGCAATGTGTTAAGGTTAGAGGTAGGCTTAAAATCAGATTTTTAAAATCTGCGTCGACGAGCTCCACTTCATTTCATGGATTTTTACAATAGAGCCAATTTTGACATTGCAGCTGGCCTATCTAAGGGGAAATCATTCAGTTCTACCCCCTGGACAAGATCATGACAGTAAATGTGAAAAAAGCCTGAAATGAACACGAGAGCCAATGCCTTAATGCTGTCAGTTATGCGAATAGCGGCCTTGAAGCAGTTACCTGGAGGTGCAAGCAGTGACGTCACTAGTAACTGCAGTGTTGTGGATAGGACTTCACACAGTGAGCACACAGAATAGGTAAAAGTACACACAATTGACTCACAGGGCCCCAGGGAATAGCAGCATGACATACTGTAGGATAGCTTTCACAGGAATCTCTGGGCATAGCAGCATGACATACTGTAGGATAGCATTCACAGGACCCCAGGGCATAGCAGCATGACATACTGTAGGATAGCTTTCACAGGAATCTCTGGGCATAGCAGCATGACATACTGTAGGATAGCTTTCACAGGAATCTCTGGGCATAGCAGCATGACATACTGTAGGATAGCTTTCACAGGAATCTCTGGGCATAGCAGCATGACATACTGTAGGATAGCATTCACAGGACCCCAGGGCATAGCAGCATGACATACTGTAGGATAGCTTTCACAGGAATCTCTGGGCATAGCAGCATGACATACTGTAGGATAGCTTTCACAGGAATCTCTGGGCATAGCAGCATGACATACTGTAGGATAGCTTTCACAGGAATCTCTGGGCATAGCAGCATGACATACTGTAGGATAGCTTTCACAGGAATCTCTGGGCATAGCAGCATGACATACTGTAGGATAGCTTTCACAGGACCCCAGGGCATAGCAGCATGACATACTGTAGGATAGCTTTCACAGGAATCTCTGGGCATAGCAGCATGACATACTGTAGGATAGCTTTCACAGGAATCTCTGGGCATAGCAGCATGACATACTGTAGGATAGCTTTCACAGGAATCTCTGGGCATAGCAGCATGACATACTGTAGGATAGCTTTCACAGGAATCTCTGGGCATAGCAGCATGACATACTGTAGGATAGCTTTCACAGGAATCTCTGGGCATAGCAGCATGACATACTGTAGGATAGCTTTCACAGGAATCTCTGGGCATAGCAGCATGACATACTGTAGGATAGCTTTCACAGGAATCTCTGGGCATAGCAGCATGACATACTGTAGGATAGCTTTCAAAGGAATCTCTGGGCATAGCAGCATGACATACTGTAGGATAGCTTTCACAGGAATCTCTGGGCATAGCAGCATGACATACTGTAGGATAGCTTTTACAGGAATCTCTGGGCATAGCAGCATGACATACTGTAGGATAGCTTTCAAAGGAATCTCTGGGCATAGCAGCATGACATACTGTAGGATAGCTTTCACAGGAATCTCTGGGCATAGCAGCATGACATACTGTAGGATAGCTTTCAAAGGAATCTCTGGGCATAGCAGCATGACATACTGTAGGATAGCTTTTACAGGACCCCAGGGCATAGCAGCATGACATACTGTAGGATAGCTTTCACAGGACCCCAGGGCATAGCAGCATGACATACTGTAGGATAGCTTTCACAGGAATCTCTGGGCATAGCAGCATGACATACTGTAGGATAGCTTTCACAGGAATCTCTGGGCATAGCAGCATGACATACTGTAGGATAGCTTTCACAGGAATCTCTGGGCATTGTGGTTCTCAACGGAGTGCAAGACGCACAATATTCATAATATTCACCTGGGGGGTGAATCCTAACATCCTCTTCAGTACATTTTTTTTAAACTTAGTCGCCCATTGATCTCAATGCTTGACTAAGTGAAAGAACAAGTTAGGATTTACCCCGATATTTATAGAAACTCTGCCAAGTCAAGTATGTTTGGTTCAATGGAGGACACCTCGGCTCATATGTCACCTGATAAATCCTCCTCATTCGTGTTACATCATCACTGTGGGTCAAACAGACTGGCATGACCTTGTTTACCTTCTGACCAGGGCAGTGACATCCGATGCTTAATTAGATTAGTGTCCAGATTCTCAGACATTAAGCCTAGTCCTAGACTAAAAAGCTACAATATTTCAATTGAGAGTTTCCATTGAAAATGCTTTTTAGTCAAGGTTTAATGTGTGTCCGGGAAACCAGCCCTTAGGGGTGCATCTCAATAGTCTAAAGTGGCTTCCTCTCCCTCACCTGTATTCATCTGACAACACAGGCACGGTAGAAGCCACTTAGGAATGGGTGCTGCTGGGAATTTATTTACACCGGTCCAATTCTTTAACATCAGCTGCTGATGGAGAAAGGAGAATTTCACTTGATTCACCTACATGAATGAAATGGATTTGATTCCAGATTGCAGTTGATGAATATGGTACTGGGTAGTGTGTAGGCCCTACTATGCTGTTGGGGATATATTGTATTGTTCTCAAAGTCACTCACTGCTGTAGATCCTGGACAGCTGCACTGTAACACATGAGTGAGCACCCACAGTAATGTAATCACTGAAAGCTCAGGGACAAACCCATATCAATACATCACCTGTCACTAATAAGTAAAACCACTTCCTCCTCAACACTCCATTTCATCTGATTGTGCGCTCGGGTGGTGAAAGGCAGGGAGGTTGTTTTTCGAGCAGGGATTTTTAGTTGAAGCTCCATTCTGGGCTTTGGGTTCTTCGTAGTTAACAAATGATGGTTGAAGGAATGGTTATGAATGAAGTATAATTATTATTATGATTCGTTCACATGAATTGCTGCTTTTCTTAACTTGAAAAAGAGAAGTCAATCTCACTGACTTACTTGGTTTAAAAAAAGGTTGAAAAAAACAATATGAATGATGGTTATATACAACAAGCGCTTATAACCTAAACAATTAAAGAGTATTTACCTGAATGTCAGCACCAGAAAGCACCATTAGTCTACCAGAGGTTAGAGGGACTCATTTCCCCCCCAAAGAACTAAACGCCTCGGAGGCTCAAAACAGTCGATAGTAATTAGCCCACTGAGTGGTGACATCGCATGCCCCCTCCTGTGACCTTTATAACTGTCACCCGCTCCAATGGGTGACAGAGTGAGGGAGGGAGGGACCTAACCTTTCCTTCAGGCATCAACACCCTCTGTCTTTTTTCCCTACATCACCCTCGCTTTCTTCTCAGGGTGAAACAACATTCCAACAACAAAATCCCATTTAGTCGTTTCCACAAGAGTGTTTTGTTCAACAAAGCTCAGGGCCAGATGTTAATCTAACACGGTTGTGTCTTTCTCCCAGAAATGATGCGCTCTCATTTAAAACTATACTGATAGATACAATAGGCCCGGAAGATCCTTTGTTCTGTTTTAAAAGCGTCTTTGAGACCTTTCATGTAATGAAAAGCGCTATATAAATTAAACATATGATTATGATTATTGTTAACACCCAAAGAAACCAAAACAACTGTTAACCTCTCCAGAGTGGATCAAGCTCAATTGTTCCACTGTGTGAATTAAATAACAGACGAGAGAGAGAGGCAGAGAGACAGAGAGATAGAGAGGCAGAGAGACAGGGAGACAGGGAGACAGGGAGACAGGGAGACAGGGAGACAGGGAGACAGGGAGACAGAGAGAGAGACAGAGAGAGAGACAGAGACAGAAAGACAGAGACAGAGAGACAGAGAGACAGAGAGACAGAGAGACAGAGAGACAGAGAGACAGAGAGAGCACTCAGCCAATTCATTCTACTGTGTGTCCACTGAGACTCCCTTCCGCAGCGCTCCAGCACGTCCTCCTCTATAAATACCCATCCAGCCAGTCAGATTACTAGAAAGGCTGCAGGCCTGGCCACCATTGACCATGATGTGAGAGTGTTAAGCTCAAGGCTTTCCTTCAGGCCCAGTGTCCTGCCTATAAGTCCTTCAATAGGTGTGAAGAGAGACAAATGTCCTTGATGAAATCCTCATACACAGTAAGATCTAAGAGAGGATGCTTGGTGTGTGCTCTCACACTACCAGTCAATCCAACAGCAGTGGTGGAAGCTACCCTTAACCACAGATCTAGGATCAGATTCCCTACTCCCAATTCTAACTTTAACCATTAGACACAAACCTACCCATGTACATTCCACATGTATGGACAGTATGAAGATGTGTAGTTATATCACTGAATGTAGGATATGGTGTGTGTGTTCTATTATCTAATTGGAATATGTGGTGTAATTACTTTGGCTCGTGGTCTGGGAAGCAGTTCGGCCTGAAATAACCTCCTATCCTCTCTTTCCGCTCTCTCTCTCTCTCTCTCCCCATTGGTGTAAATCTCTGGGCAGGGTGACATGGATCAATGACAATCCTCAAAGATAGCCCCACTGTACCCAATCTCCCTCTAGCCATCCATCCATCCCCTCTGTCCTCTCAGCAGTGTTCCAAAATAACACGCTACGCATCATTAGTGGGTGTTACTGTGCTATACAACGTTAGCTTTAGCGCTAGGTAGCATCGGGGCCGGCAGCGTCACATGGAGCCCCCTTGTGAGCCACACGTGGAGAGGCCCCTGCTGCTGCTCCACCCTCCCTCCCCCTCTCCTCTTCTTCCTCCCTCCCTCC